>NW_025935252.1:0-116148 GCF_000764305.2 Hyalella azteca | reverse complement strand
CCTTGACGTTTGTCATGCTGGTGCCCTTTGCAGAGCCACTCTGTTGAATTCTATTGTTTTGCACTGCAGGACGCTTCACGTTTCCCCTCTGAAGGCTCTCACTTGATGAGCTCTTTTCTCTATTTCTGCGCTTTCGTCCAACAATCTGTGCCTCCATAGGATTAGGAGTTGCTTCAATGATGCTTCCACAGTCAGTTTCAGATTCTTCCACTAAACCATCAGAAGCAACAACCTCATCATCCAGACAATCACTTATCATTACATTTTCCTTACCACCATCTTCTGTGCTTCCACTAATTTCAGGAGGACCAAACCCTGCGCCAGCAAGGCAGCTGGGATCACTCATGTTGGAAGAGTTCAACTTGCCCAATAAACGAAAACAAACAGCAACAAATTAACAAAGAGGGAATAAATAAAAGGGAAGAAGAAAAGAGGAAGAAAAAAATAGTAAAAAAATAAATAAATAAAAAAAGGAGAAAGAAAAAAAAAATTGAACAAATAGAAAAAAAAAACTAATAAAATAAATAAAAATTCAAAAAATTCAAAGCAGACTGACAAACCTCAGAGGCTCAGAGGCCAGAGGGAGAGAGCCAGTTGCGTCTGAATGTATTAATTGTAGGTTTGAGCAAGGGATTACAAATAAATCTGAATATCTATAGCTTCAAAATTCGCCGGTTATTTCAAGGAACGAAAATTACACACGTGCTTTCGCCACGAACGCAACTGACTTTCTCCGGAAAAAAAAAAATTCGTTCCCTGTAACCCTAAACTGCATCTCTCGAACAACAAAACTAAACACCGGATGGCAGGAATTTAATGATTCCCAAATCGTCTATGATCCAACAATTTCCGTGCTGCTGGACTTTTAACGTAAGAATTAATTTTATGCTGCGCAAATACACTTCAGCATTAAATTGTTAAAATATTGAAAATACAATGCCACATTGTTCACACAAGTAGTACATCTGGTCCAGTATTAACAGTTCATGGTAACAGGATTGGAGCCATGGGTTTGATCCAAGCAACTTGGAACAGTTCCTAGTAAACATCCAAGAGGGTCGGGCGGTTAAGCACAGCAAAATTGAAGCAGTGAGTTACGTGGTCGAGACCCAGAAAATGCTGTGGATATTTTGCGATGCTCTGGATCGGCGACAGGTCTACCGGCTTAATCAACACTGAAATAGCTATGCTATCTCAATTTATAGCATTCAGGACAGTGAGATTAATTGTGTTTTGGTGTGCTAGGCTGAAGCCGGTAGAAGGGTAGATATCGACAACCGAGGGTCGAGGACAGGATTAATGAGTAGGAAAATGTATGCGGTGTGAAGGGGGTCGATTAGTAGAATATTTGTTTATCAAAGTTCACGTAAATTTTTCGATTTTTTTGGAACAGTAATTTATTACCATAGGTAGGTTTAATTATATTTAACATTTACTTCATAACAGTGAGGACTTCCTCTTAACTGTTTGCTTACATTTCCTTCAATTATATCCTCAAAGATGTATAGGTACCTATATAATGGTTTAGTTTTTTACGTTTTCGTTCTTTTAGTGTGGATGCATGGACTGGGACAATATGGCCAAATAAACATGTCAAATTGTTTAAATATTGACAAACTTTTGAACCCACAGCACAAGCACAGTTTGGACGTAGCACTGATTGCTATGGCCCACACTTTGTCCTCTCGGGCACATAAAGAGGCATGGCTATATAACAAAGCCTCATTAATTTCTCTGTGTGGTCTAAAAGGAGAATATCGTTGACGGGTGTTAATGGCAATGGCGTTTCACTTTGAGGGACACGGTGAAAGGAAACTACTTCAACAAACATAAAAGAGCAACTACAGTAAAAATAAATTTTCCACAAACAAATAAACTGTGCCTAAAAGCATCATCAGTCAATTGATATCCCTACATTTTCACCTCTGTATACATTATAAAGCTAGCTTATATTGAAGGCTCCTAAAGGCTCCTAAGGCAGACTGCACTATGCAGAATATTCAACAATTAAGAAATTTGTGCTGCGATATGTTTTGAAAACCAGATCATCGGACAATATGAGCGGTATTCATAGCTATACAATTCACACCGATTATAATAGTATTATTACTATAATAGTACTATCATTAGAATAGTAGTGTTGGTATTGAAGAATATGCCAAGTTAGGCATGTTGCGTATTCATGCAATGATCATGACTTGTCTTCTAGCGATCTACAAACTTGTCATTTGACCAGATCTATCCAAAATTAACTTTGAAGTACCTATTGAATGTTTACATTTTTTTATTTACTGTGAGGTTGACGGCACTTGAGGTCTTAACATTTACTTGCGCATCGCTTCATGTAGTCTACATATTAATACGCTTTTACGCTTGAGAGGTAAACGATGTGTCTGTTCTACTTATCATTGACTCGAAATGAGAACTCATTGACTCGTTGCTGCATTAGTAAGCTGCACCGAAGTCTGTAGGTGTATAACCTTGGTGTTACAACTCGTTTCATTCTCAATTAATCCTTCAAGAATCTTAAATAATGCGTGAGTATACTTGCATACTGTAATGAGGTCACCATGGAAATGTCGAAAGCAAAGACTTAGAAGTTTCATAATCTCTATTTTTTGTCTTGAGATTTGTTCTTTGAACATGAAATTATCCTTGCTGTGCGTCTTAGAACGACCAAGATTTTCCATCAATTCTTCATTTGGTAATACATAAGAATGTCTAATCAGTGGTCTAATCTAATCTAATCTAATCAGTCTAATGTCTAATCTAATCTAATCTAATAATCAATTTCTTTCAATATGGTCAGAAAACTTCTATTCCTTGTCAGTTTGTCATACAGACTACCAAATATTTTCCCACTATTCTAGCCAGCAGGATAATCTAGATATTTTTTGAATGAACTTCTTAACTTTTAACTTCTGTAGTATGAGACATTAGGTTCTGAAAAAACACACATCAATACTTCATAATGATTTGTGCCATAACACAATACTTTTGGATCACAATGGGTTGTGCAAAGATAGAAGATATTTGTAATAATTCTACCTTTTACTTTAATGGCTGCACCACATTTGGAAATGAGGCCTCATTAATTAATATAAATCATTGACCGTTTTGGCAAATGTATATAAACATATTCTTAACGTTTCTTAACAATGAATATGTATTTATGATGGTTGTTTTTTCAATGAGGAGGAACTTATAATTTAAATGCCGAGACATTGCCAAAAAGTTTGTTAAAGTATTGAGACATATGCTTTCATGTGAAAGATATTCTACATTTTTTAATGTGCTCTCAATGGAAATGATTTCTTAAATAGCCAATGAATTTAAGTCATCAATAATAAGCTTATGTATTTTACATGGCCTAACATAGATACGTAAATATTAGGCGTAAACTCCGTAGAGTAGTTAGTCATTCATAAGATACTCAAATGTTAGATGTAATTTCCGTAGAGTTTAGCGACAGGAGCTGGCTGCCATGTTTAGAAAAAGGTGGGTTGGGATTGACAATTTGAAACAAAAATTATTCAATTTGAAAATAATTTGTATCCCATACATAACTAAAATGATATAAAAAAAGCAATGAGAATATCAATACTCATGGCCTAGGTGCACAAATATTAAAAATTTTCCCGTGTCATACAAGTTGAAATCAACGGGAAACGTTTGAAGGCAATTGATATAAAATTCTCAAATTTTGCTGTCAGCCTAATTTATTTACTAGAATATTATCAAATGATCAGTTCAAAATCGTGGCAGGTCTGCCTGGAGAGCTATATAATGGAAGGGAAGTTTAGTTTCAAGGAGTCAATTTCTTGGAAGACTTTGAAGACCGACGCAAACATTTGACGTCCTTGAGAAATTCGACTTTATCGCATCATTCGAAGGAAGTTTCCCAACAAACGCGTGATTTTCAGAAAAATCGAGAGTCGACTGCAGAATTGAAAGGTCTGTTAATAGAAGATTGTTTAACGCTAGTTTGGAAACGTATATGTATTTTCAACCACAAACATCACATAACATTCCCAAGCCTCCCTGATTGATTTCGTGCAAGAATAATTTGATTATTTTACCGAGTGACAGCAACCGAAATTTAAATGGTAATTATGAGTAAAAATGTGTCAGAACACGAAGTTTTGTATGAGGATAGAGCGAGGAAGTTGGCTGAGGTACGACGGCTTTAGGCTCATAGTATCAGCACAGACATGGTGGAGAGAGGTTGTGCAGAGCTCTCGCTGATAATAGAATATTTATTTCGGACTTATGCATTATGTAGTTGATTTAAATGAGACTAAGAGTGCAAAGTTGAGCTTCAGCCAAAGCTGAGGTGTTACGTGACTACTAAGTTTAAAAAGAAAATATCCAGCATGAAACTTGAATAGTGAATCCCGTAGAGTAGCAAGCGTCCGTGCAGGTATTGACTTCAGTAGAAACATTCAGAGGAAGGCAGTCAGGCATGGACGAGCTCAGCGGCCACACTGAGAAGGAGGCAAGCAATGTTTGAAAAGCGCTAATATTAGGCAGTTGAACGATGGAAAGTAAGATTTGAGGTAAAAAATTTTACTCACAGTTGATTAATCCAATTAAAAAATTGTACTATTTTGTATATTATAATTTAATTTGCGTCATTTCACGTTTTCGCAATTGATTTAGCTACAAATTTATATAATCTACAATCCAACTTTAAAATCGCCGTCTCAGAAGAAACCTGAAAAATATCCAAAAGTTTTACTCCACGATTTTAGTTGAAAATTGTTAGAAGTAATTAAAAACCATTACTGAAACTGAAAACCATTCATCCTTTTGAAAGATGAGTTCAGATTAAAAAAAGGGAACGCTGCCTATGCGTTTATGTATTACTGAACCAAAAAAGATAGAGTATTGGACGGAAAGTAAAGAATACGAATTAACCAGCACATTAAATAACAATTCCAAAACAACAAGGTACGAAGAAATGTAGTAAAATTTTCAATTAATGTACGGACAGTCGAGATTATTATAAGAAATATCGAAAGCTTCTTGGATCTCACGTGTGAGAGAATAATTGTAGAATACGTGGTCTGGAACAATGAAGGCAGCGTTGAAGAAAGTTAAGAAGCTGCTAGGTGGTCTAGTTCTACCTACAGCTGGACTAGTGACTATCTGCGCCGCACTAGCGCTGCTAGCATCTCCTGCAGTTGCTAGAAGAAGTAAGTACAGAAAATTACTGTTTAGGGAAATATTGTTTTGCTGGTTATATGTTTTTTTTTGCGAATTGGTTTTCATCTAAGATTTACATTTAAATTTTCTGTGAATTGATATTATCATGTGATGGAATCAGGACTTAATATGCCAACATCGACTGAAGAATTTTATTATTCATTTTTAAAATTTATCATTAAATTGACTTTTTAAATATGAAAAGTACAGTCATCTAAAGAATACATTTTCCATAACGAAATGCTTATGCTTTTTCTCGGATGTAATTGCAGTTGGCTATTGACGGATCGATCAATTAAAAATGTCGAATCAAATCTAGTTTATTGAGAATTAATTATTTGCAGAAATTCAGAAACATGAAAAATGGGCGAGGAGTAACAAGAGTGACAGTAATAACGCTCGCGATAATTTACATGGGAAATTAAAAAAAAATAAATTGATTTTTTTAAAAGGTCTTATTTTCTCTATGGTCATGTTCTTCTGTGCCAGTCAAATCACATTTTCATCTCATTGTGCTTCAAAAATTATTTTCTTTGTTAGATGTTTTATCCCATTTAAAACATGTAATAATTATCTCATTCAAATTTAACCACATGCTCACGCGCTCGTAAATTTCTCATTGCTTGATTTATTTTTCACATCCTCTACTCGTGATATTCAGCCAGGCGTTAGATTATAGGAAACAAATCTTATTTTCACACCACCTACTGAACCTTTTGCCAAGGAAAAGATAATAAAACATCAAAATTATTTGTACACCAACCACTACACCGACGGTAGGTGTGCCGTTTTATGATTATTATAAGAATAATCTTTTTACTATAAGAATAAAGAATAGCTTATTTTCCACTTACTGCTCTAAAATTTCGATCGTGCAGAATATTTCAGAAGATAACTCTTATTTTTGAACTACCCGTTCTAAGTCTTAGGCTGGCCAGAAGATTTCTTAAATGCTAATAATTCTTATCAACGGGAAGCGCCTCAGCGTTGCCGAGGAAGGAACTCGTTCCGTAAAATTTTGGTTCAGATTTTTTAGGCGGTTCCATAAATTTGCTACGTAGGCCTAAAGAGGCTCTTTTGACGGCGGTGCTTTATGGACCTTACGCATGACGAGAGCTGTAGACGGCCTCATGAAATTTCCCTGGGCCTATTTGCCTAGGCCTGCTTGCCTTATGAAATCTGCATAACCGTGGCCTCTTGTGTGCATATTCTAAAGCCTGCTCGCATTATAAATTTTGCACGGACAAACTGGACTGGTCTATTTGCTCATTGGAATGCTTTCTCAATGGTCTGTTTGCATATAAGGTTGTCTTCGGTTGTTTGATTGTTTGTTTAGTTTTTGCGTATAAGGTAGTCTTTCAACTAAAATTCAAACGAATAAGCGTAATATTACATGATAGCTTAAATGAACTATAGGTAAGAGCTTAAAATCCTAATTCTAATCCCAAATAAAGAGCTAATTTAATAATTTTAATTTAAAGCCTCGGGATTATTCACATTGAGCTTCCTTGCTCACTTTCCAGGGAATAATTCCCAAGTGTTTGAGCTTCTGTTTGTGCTGCTGTTTACGACAAACACTCGCCATTCAAGCTTCATGACGCACCAAGCTTCATGATTCAAAGCACCAACGCGAGTTTTAGGCTCACGAAGAAATGCTTTTGTACGCAGCCGCAGCAGAGGAAATTCCGTTATTGCTTTCCGGCTTCAGGGTTGGAGTTTTATTGCAGTTTCGACTTTGTCTGAGTTGCGGATTGCCAGAGGCTTTGAAACTCCACGAGGTAATTAACGTTTGCAGTGCAGACGTAATTTTAAGTGAAAATTGCAATGCTTGGTGCTAACTATAAGAGCCAGGCGAGGGAAATTGTCGTGGAATTTGCGATAATGAAGAAATTAAGGGGTTTAATGGCAGCAAATGGAAATAGGAGTAAATGAGAGCCGTTCTGAAGTAGGAAAGGTTTTAACTTTCTGAAGAAAATAGACGGCAGGAATTGTAGTGATCTAAACGGATGAAAAAACGCTTAGCAGCACCTAACATCGAGTAGAAAAACATTACTCCAACGTCTTCTTTCAATATACATATTCAGTTTTGTAAAACAATCTACAATCGAGATTTTCATGAAATATATTATGAAAAACCGTAACAGTTTGTAGTCAACATTGAAGAACTGTCTTGTGCCTCAACCACTCACTGGCCCCAAAACTATGTGGTACATTTCTCTACAAAATCTAAGTGGCAGCTGAGTGACTGTAGTGAACGTTCGGAGGTAAACTGGACATTAAAATTTGTTGTTGCCATTACTGAAGAGGTTTGCAGCCAAGACTTGAGAGAATGACAGTGGTGTGATGACGGTGGTGTGATGACGGTGGTGTGATGACGGTGGTGTGATGACGGTGGTGTGATGACGGTGGTGGGATGACGGTGGTGTGATGACGGTGACCACAATGACACAGCTATGATTGTAAATAAGAAAAATTCGAATCAAAATGATTAACGGTTTTCGGGTATCAAGAACCTGACATACTGTAGTTCGTTGGTAAAGTTGTTTCATATATTTTTCAATCCATCCTATGATGTAAATAATCTTCGTCCTACAGTAAGTGCAAAAGTATCCGTTAAAACATTTGCTAGAATTAACAGTTGGAAATATTTTCGGAATAAATAATATTTTAAAGCAACTTTCAATACAGTTATTTTGTTAGGTGATCAAATTAAAAATAAACTTATGTTATTGCCAAGTGTGTATCTCCACACGTCACCGCATCTCCACACGTCACCGTATCTCCACACGTCACCGTATCTCCACACGTCACCGCATCTCCACACGTCACCGCATCTCCACACGTCACCGTATCTCCACACGTCGCCAAGCCGGCAATACGGCAGGGGCTGGTTGGGGGCGGAGCCCCGCATAGGCCATTGGCTCAATCAAATCTGCATAATCTGAATAAAAAACCAAGCCCCATCACGATTTTATTTTTTTCTGCTCGATGAGTGAGGGAAGTGGGAAGGGGATGATGGGGAGTATGAGGAGGAGTAAGTAGAGTGTGGGGCAAAGTGGTGGAGTGTGAAGGAAGAGTAAAGTGCGATTGTCAAAAATAGGATGAGTAAACGGTAGGGTAAAAATGAGGGTAAGAGTAAGGGTAAAAGTGAGGGTAAGAGTAAGGGTAAAAGTGAGGGTAAGAGTAAGGGTAAGAGTGAGGGTAGGAGTGAGGGTAAGAATGAGGATAAGAGTGAGGGTAAGAATGAGGGTAAGAGTGAGGGCAAGAGTGAGGGTAAGAGTGAGAGCAAGAGTGAGGGCAAGAGTGAGGGTTAGAGTGAGGGTAAGAATGAGGATAAGAGTGAGGGTAAGAGTGAGGGTTAGAGTGAGGGTTAAAGTGAGGATAAGAGTGAGGGTAAGAGTGAGAGCAAGAGTGAGGGCAAGAGTGAGGGTTAGAGTGAGGGTAAGAATGAGGGTAAGAATGAGGATAAGAGTGAGGGTTAGAATGAGGGTTAAAGTGATGGTAAAAGTGAGGATAAGAGTGAGGGTAAGAGTGAGGGTTAGAGTGAGGGTTAAAGTGATGGTGAAAGTGAGGATAAGAGTGAAGGTTAGAGTGAGGGTATGAGTAAGCGGGAGAATAAAGAGGAAAGTAAGGGAAGCGAGTGTGGTTAACGACTATTAAGACAAGTGAATGAGATGGAATTAGCAGTTAGAGGGAAATGTGAGGATGGATGAGGGAGAAGATATAAGGGGAGAGGGCCGAAAGGGGCTAGAGGAATGGGTTGGTTTTCAGAAGGCTAGGGATTAGAGGGGGGGAGGGTCACAAGAGGCTAAGGGCACTAGAGAAGTTGCTGGAGGCTAGGAAGAAAAGGGAGGGTCATTTGAGGCTAGGGGATGTGGTGGGTTGCCGGAGGCTAAGGGGGATGAGCGGTTGTTTGAGGCTATGGGGATGAGGAGGTCATTGGAGGCAAGACGATGAGGGAGAGTTGCTGGAGGCTAGCGAGGTAGGAGATATCGCTGAGGTTTAGGGGGATGAGATGGATCGTTGGAAGCTAGGGGGATGAGGGAGTGTTGCTGAAGGCTAGGGGGTCAGAGAAGCTTGTTGGAGGCTAGGGTGACGTGGGAGGTTGTTGGAGGCTAGGGGGATGAAGGAGGGTTGCTAGAAGCTAGGGGATCAGGGAAGCTTGTGGGAGGCTAGGGTGATGTGGGAGGTTGCTGTAGGCTAGGAGTATGAGGGGGTTGTTAGAGGCTAGGAGTGTGAGGGGGGCGGTTGATGGGCTAGGAGTATGAGGGGTGGGGGGTTCTGGAGGCTGATATCCTTCACTGTCCACAAACCGGAGCTTCGCATCGATATTCGCTGGCGCCGCAGGGCAGCGATGGAGAAAAACTGTCAAGAAAAATGCAGTGGAAATGATCGTGATAAAAGAATGAACATTATATGTAAGAAAATAGATTCTGTACAAGTGGGAATTTGATATGTTTGTAGCAATAATGTAAATGCTATAGAAGTAAATAGCTATGGCAAACAGATGACGAAATGTAAACTTCACGTATGTAGTCAATAGAAATTGCACAGCTGGGACCATTGATTAAATTGGCATTTGACAGTAAAAATGCTGAAATATTAATTTTTTGTTAATAATTATTAAAGGCCGTACGATGATTCCAGTATAGAGGTTGTAAAGAAAGACTTGTCTTTTTGGCTTATGTTATTAAAAAAACTATTAAGAGCTAGATTGCAAGTTATTTGCCTTGCTAATTTAATGGAAAGCACGGCTACAATTTTGACAACAGGTTTCTTTGGAAAAATAGAATAAGTAGAAATAAAAGTTTTTTTCTTACTACTTAGCGAACTACAGAAAGACATTCTAAGTTTTAATTTGTCGCTCTAGTGCGTTCGATTTTTGTAGAGCATCTTGTTTCTTCGAGGTCAGCCATATTGATTATTTCCTTATATGCCTTACTGAGCGAGGAAAGAATCAGAAAGCAAGGATGTATAAGGAAACATTACATGAGCACAATGACGTGAACAACATAGTGGGTGGAAAATTTTTCATTAAAAGTATGAATATGATGGAAACACTGTCAATTAAAACCTTATAAATGTCCACCTTTCCACCTTCCGGTGAAATGCCGAATTTGAGATTCTTTGATTTTTTCATAAAACGAAAAATTTCTGCACTTCTACGTCCACAAGGAAAGAAATGAACTGAACTTGGGCAGGCCTAACTTGGTGGCAACTTTCCTCGAAATTTCGTCAACTTTTGGACAAGATCAATCTGAAGGCAATCCGTAATCTCGAGCCGCCCTTAACCTAATTTGCCAGCCGAAAAAGGAACAAAGAAATCGAAAACCGAAAAGTTGAGTTAGACAGCAAAAAATTATAGCAGCATGAAACTTGACTAGTGTAATTTTTCACCACAGGAGAAGAAGTGGTCACGTGTATAAGTGGTTGGCAGGAAGGTAACAGTGTAAGATTAAAAAGATTAGTAATGTCAAAACGCTATAAAGAATGAAATTAAGAAGAAATTGATGCTTCAAAGCTTGATATTACGTGACGAAAAATCGATACCAAGTGTATGAATTGGAAGACATAATATTCCAGTGAGATACAATCCAAGCAGCAGACAATTCGTTGAGCCAGGAAACAATATGGGAACAGCGAACAGTTCGTCGAGCCGGGAAACAATGCGAGCAGCAGACAGTTCGTCGTGCAAAACACCGGTGCTGCCTTGTGCAGACTTGTTCGATTTTCGAGCTTTAGTTTGGGCAAAAAATATTGTCATGTGCCAAAAATTGCACGGCACACATCGTGTCTTGGATAGACGTCCTAACGTTTAACCGAAATCTTGTCGTTTGGCGTCGAACATGCAAAAGCAAGTTCGTATTGCAATATCGGGGCAAGTATTTGGTCAGATGATAATTTCCAGTCAGAAATTAAATGCCTGTTTTAGAAGGTACCGATATTTGGCCGTCTTTGACTCTCCGATAGTTTTCAACGGAAGGCAGCCCCAAGCGCTCGACTATTCGCCAATAAAAGTCAAGTGTAGGCCGTCAAGTCTGCAATAGGGGCCGCGATATCAACTTCGAGTTGGTCCTCGGCTGTAACTCCTTGGCCTCTTGAGCCAAAGTTCTTATTGAGCCACGCAGTTCCGGTAGCAGAAGACCAAAATAAAATTTAAAAAAATGGCTTAACAAGATCGAGATATATTCTGAATAACGGCGTAGAACATATAACAGGAATCATAATTTGAATTTTCCTTCTATAACTTCCTTCAAATTATTTTTCAGCGAGCGGTTTATGACCAAAGAAAGACCGAATTGTTTTGAATAAAATTCTGTGTATTAAATTCACGATTGAAAACGTGCCAATAAAAGAGCTTTTTCTTCGCTGAATAACATCAACATCCCTTTGAAGATTATATCTTTCACAAAAATTAACTCTAAAAAAGTTAACTCGTAAACAATTTACATGCGAGTGAGCATCGATTGAATCACATCGGAATTGACATTTAATTTGTCAGTCGTCAGTTCAGCGTGAAAAAATGCAAAACATTCTCTCAGATTTATCGGATTGTGAATTTTCATGAAGGTTGATGTGTTTTTAGTCGATATTTTTTATTTATTCAGTCAAAGAAATACTTGTATTGTCGTTTTTATATTTCCTGACCTCTTGCATCAAATCCCGGACACAGATCGCGATTAAAACTCAATCTCAATCATTTGCTTAAATACACGATCTCAATTGAGCCCGGTGCACTTTATGTCACACAAAGCGCATTATTACGGAGAAGCAGACGTATCGTTGAAATGGAAATCCTGCTCATTGGATGTATATTTGTAATACCAAAGAGATAGATGAGATTTTTCGGGTCTTTCTTTTCTTTCGCGGGATGGCTGATGTAGCCTTTGGAACTCGGCCGATAGTCTTTGCATTTGAGCCGATCGAGCTTATGTACGTTGACCGATCGAAGCTTTTGCCTCTCGGCCGATCAAGCCTTCGGATTTCGGTTGATCGAGCCATCGAATTTGTAGACCGAGCGTTCGTATTTCAGCCAATCGAGCCTTCACACTTAAAATCTTTAGAAAAGATACCGACAAAAAATAAAAAAAAAATAAAATGCAAAATTGAGTGATGCAAACAGTTGAGAGTGAAAATGAATGCCAGATTTCCTAGACCGCAAAGACATTAATCCCTGAAAATTTCGTTCCCTTACTTTTAACAAGCGAGCCACTTGGATTTAGCGCATATTATTACGACTCATGTTCGTGAGTCACTACTTTACGACTGACATGAATTTGGCATTATCGTAAATTTGTGATAATTCGTACAATGAATCTCGAAATCGGCGGAAACGTCCTGAAAATAGCCGGAACGATATTAACCGGTTACATTTAGTTCTTTCTTGTCTTTAGTTCGATTAGGATTAAAACAAATGGCTGTCGATTTTTTTTTATTTTAAGAGAAAAAACACAATTTCAGTTCCAATGCTGGATAATTTCTTGTCTTTGTCTATATTGATGAGTGAGCGGACAAAGGATCAAGAGGGCAAGATCGTCCATGTCATAAATAAAATCCTAGTTTAATCATCTTCAGTTTTAAAATTCATGTTCATGCATGAATTGTCTCAACACCAGCTAAACAACTTCCGGTAATTCATTCGGAAAAAAATGTTACGCTTGGATCCTCGGAGATGCAATGCCACATCGCCAAGGTAAATCAAGTTAAACTGCATGCTACGGAGTGACAAATAACAAAAAAAAATCAATCAACCAAACCAAAAATAAATTGGAGTCTTTACCAGTTTCCCTTCATATGGGTAGGAATTCCTGCTGGCCAGAAGAAATACATGCAAATCCGTAAGTGAGTTGAATGGATCCGCCGAATTGAGGGAAAATTGCCGCTTGTGGTTTGGTTCTTGACTGCAAAGTGTAGGCCTATAGAGCGGCTTGTAGGCCTGTGTTGGTCGCTGATGTTTTGTCAGACGTCGTTTTTACCTTAACGGATAGCATGGAAAAATGACGTGTAGGCTTACGAAGGTAGAACATAGGGGACCGATTTTCGATTCCACGTATTTTGTATATTTTAAGTTTATGGCTCATGGCCATATAGTATAAGCCTACGTACAAATAGTACGTAGGCTTATAATTCCTATATATAGAAGCATTGTTTAGACCTTGACAGACGATGTCTAGGCGCCCATTATGCATGCCGCCTTCGTTTCGAGTCAAGCTCAGAGAAAGAAGCTGACGCTCCCCGGAATTTAAAGCAGCCAAAAACAGGATTCTGTCGCCTGGAATCCCTCCCCAAAAAACGATCAGGATAGAGAACAACCTGAGAGCGACAACGGAAGTTGCGGCGAGAATTGTTCAGCGACATAAAAATTCTTCTGGTTTATTTTACTTTACATTCTGCTTGTACATTTATGAAGTGCTCTAGAAACAAGGAAATTCTAACTGTTGTTATTGATCGTCCTCAATAAGAAAGAACTTGTGATTGTATCACTCTAGGAGGTAGTAATTTCAGACACAGACATGGAAGTATATTCCCTGTAAGAAGTCGGCACACAGAATAGACAAAGAGATGAGCTGTGACTCACAACCACAACTACGATCGAGGCGCGGTCACGGCAATGTATTGCAAATGTCCACGATACCTTGGACCAGAGGTGTTGCTAAGCCTGCGAATGATACTGTAAAATTATTCTAATCAGACACACTTAGGTAATGAGGTTTCTTTCTATGAAGCTAGTGCTGACTTCCAATTAAAGGTTATGTCTTCCAGTATCTGTTCAGTTTTATAAAAAATTTTAAAAGAAATCGGAACCTCAAGTATTATCAGAAATATTATTCGCTTGTCTGAAATTGGCATCAATATACTTGGTTTAACTGCAATAGTTTAAATTAAAAAATATTCATGTAATAATTCATTACATCTCAGTGGGTATAATTTAAAATAAATAAACTTTTCGGTTTTGATTTCCACTACTATAGGCATGTTGTTCAGTTATTATCATAATAATCAAAAATAATTCTTAAATGAGATTTTACTATTAGGTTTTACACAAATTACTGTGCTATTTTATTCTCACAACCCATTAGCAAATCATGTGTTCGGCCAGTTTTCTTTAAATAGGTACATAATTCATGCATAGGACATAATTATACATATTCTCTTCGCGGTCTCCGAATAAACTTCCTCTCCACCAATAAATTTTCCGCCGCTACTGAATATATCATCCTAAATTTTGCCTTTCGATATCACAGTTAAGCTGTTCCTAAAATTTATGTTTGTTTTGCTGGCGGCCAGCCAAAGCCCTCCATCCGGCCACCGGTAAATCGCCCATAGGATTAACCGAGGGCCTTTGATATCGGCAGGCTGTCCCTTAGATCTTTCAAAAGCCGCCAGATTTTCCGCTCAGTGTGAGTTTTATTGTGTTTTTCAACCGAGTTTTTCTATCGATACCAAATTTTCAGACTGGATGTGACAAAAGAGAAAATATATTGATGGATCGTTGTTACCGACGACGTAGCGTATCTTGTGCACCGACGACGTAGCATATCTTGTGCACCGACGACGTAGCGTATCTTGTACACCGAAGACGTAGCGTATCTTGTGCACCGATGACGTAGCGTATCTTGTACACCGATGATGAAGCACATCATGTTTGCAGTGTATTGATACAGTTAACCAACGGTGCGTATCTTGTACAAGGACGATCTCTCGTATTTTATTAAACGTGATATAGCAGTTTCAGACAATAAAAGATTTAGCTGTCCAGGCCATAGAGATGAAGCGTGCGCTGATAGAAATTGCATGGGGAGGTTGATGTGGAAAATAAAAGCAATGCTAAATGAATAAAGTTTAAAAAATAATATCCATAAGATAAAGTGCACTAACGCCACTGTTATGTAACTTCGCTCATAGTATCTTTTCATAAATGACATTCTACGGACGTTCGGTAGGTTACTAACGACATTACGATGGCCATAGGGAACGATAAGTCTGAACGGTCAAACATTTACCGCCTAGTTTCGAACTGCCGTTCGTTATGCCCGCCAGTCGGAAAGGAGGATCAACCATTTGTCGTGTTCAGAATACTAAAGGCATGTAAATGGGACTATTAAAAGTTACTACACAGGAGAACATCCGTCGACGATCGTATATAAAAAAAATTGAAAGTACTACCAGGAAAGACTTGTTAACTTTGAAGCAACACTGTATAGAGAATTCTGTTGGGAAGAATCGTTACGATTCCATACCAAAAGTTATTCACTTCAGGAAGTTCAGGGAGAATGCCGTTATTTTATTTGGTGGATTTTTCAGGTGGCCTTGTTAAGAAGGCCCTTTAATATATATCCGTTAAGAAAACCCTCCAAGATGACTCGCTGAAAAACCCATTAAGAAGACCCGTTAAGAAGACCCGTTAAGAAGACCCATTAAGAAGACCCATTGAGAAGACCCATTGAGAAGACCCGTTGAGAAGACCCGTTAAGAAGACCCATTAAGAAGACCCGTTAAGAAGACCCGTTGAGAAGACCCGTTAAGAAGACCGTTCAAAGTTGTCGCCTAACTTTTGGCCCGTTTCGTGAGCCATAAATTGTGAGCTCTGAACCAGTGACTTGAGACGGGAAGACTTCTGTCGACGAGACGGTGAGCAGCAACGAGACGGGAACGAATCCTGACGACGAGACGGTGAGCAGCAACGAGACGGGAACGACTCCTGTCGACGAGACGGTGAGCAACGACTGCTGACAGTGAGACGGTAACGAGTCGATGATCAATGACTTTTAGGCATGCGTTTACAGAGAGAACATGTAAGAGTTATTAGCAAAGTGTGAAGTGATTTGAGGAAATAAACTTACTAGCAGGTATTGGTTAGTTCATCTATAATTACTTTTTGAAAATCCCTGCTGTTCACATGGAAATTTACCGAAGTTGAGTGAAATTAAGATAAGCAATAACTGTCGTTAAATTAATATTGACAAATACAATGAATCTCAAACGAATTTCAAAGTTTGGAGTTCAAGCACAAAAAAAAAAGCTTTCTCAACTCATCCACATGAGGGATTAACCTTCAGTCCCTCGAGAGTTCCTCTTATCCCGGAAGAGTTTCATTAGGTCCGCAGAAAAACTTCTAACATCACCGAAAAAAAAACTCGGAGACGTCGTTATGCCGCATAAAATTTTGATGTAGTTTGTCCGAAAAGTTTGCCCGTTGCAAGTTTTATTTGAATTCTGCAATCGAGCTAGAGTGATCTACAATTTTATTCACTTCGAAGATGCAATCCTGCATGCATAATAATATATAGCTCATAATGAAGAGCACAACTGCAATTTCCATAATATAAAGCACCTGGGGAGGTCGTGCAATGAAATCTGTAATGCCAAGAGGAGATTGGAATATAATTTCATTTTAATACAAGCATTCAAAAAACGCAGGTATAAATCTTGGCCGATTTAGTTTCAATTTCGAACACTCGAGTGCAAAGCAATCAGATCATTGTAACGTTCTCAGTATTTGTTCGAATAACATTGCACAATTTCATTAGATCGGCACTGCACTATCCCTGGAAATTGTATCGGTATTGCCATCAGTAAGATCAGTATCGGTAAGACGCCTCACAACTTCACGGTTGCCAGCGGGCCGCGCTCGCGTGATTTCCTTAGAGAGACATTCTGGAATTGAGAGCACGGTTAGCATATGGCAATTGCTGATTCTTTTACGCGAGTTCCGGAAAAACGGACCAAGTTCTGCCGAGCGCTTCAAGTTATGACGGCCGGGAAGAAAAGAATGATGCACCAGTCAATTCTGTACTCAATTGCTGCAGTCAAATGGGAACGTAGTAAGAAGGGAACGCTGAAATCAGAGATTACTAATTATCCATGCATGTACGAAACTGTTGTTTAGTTCTTATGAAATATTGGGCTAATAATTTTGATTTTAAAAATACTTGAACAGTGTGAATGTTGAAGCTTCAACCAGTATTTAATGCTGTTTGCGTATGTTATTCAAGTAAAAATTCTTAAGAATATTTCAATACACCTCAAGTAGCAACAAAGAGAAACAATTTTCTGTCTTCTGAAGCAAGAATACACGAGTGACCTTAGGATAACTGCATTTAAAAATCAGTGGAAAACACAGTCAAAAAATAAAAAAACAATAGTTGTTCCATCGAAGATTAAGTAGAATTATCTGCCTAAATTCGACGAGGTCAAATTTACCTGGGTGACGAAATACAAAGGTTAATGAGGATATGGCTTCATGATGCAATTTTGTTAAGAAGAATGTGACCGCACCTAAAGCGAACTACGTTTACCAGAAAACGAGTTAAGTTGAGATCAAGAATTTAAAATCGACCCTAATGTTTTTATTTGGTAATTATTTCGTATAAACAAGGATTCATGAGAAATAATTCACCCAGATCGCTAAAAATTGTTGATGACTTTGGTTATATATGAGCGATAAACCTACACTTGGAATGAATTGTTTAATTAAAATAGATCAGTCATAGAATGCCAGATCGTTCAGCTCTGTAGATAGCTGACTTCGACAGAGTAAAGTATCTTATATTGCCATCACTAATTCTACAACTACAAATTAATTCTACAGCATTAATTCTACAATTACAAGTACAAGAACACTGAGTAACCGTGTCAAGCATACACGAATTCGCGTGACTGGGCTCAGCGCATCCCAAATATTTTAAAACGCGATCTCGCCACTAAATTTTCATGAAAATCTCACGTAAAAACTGCACCCAGAGAACCGAGGTTCAGCCTCTCGACAGTCATAATCTCGTGTATTATTTCTGCTCCAAAAAACAATTCAACAGTTCCCTGCTATTAAAATTAGTAAATGAATAGAAATTCAGTTAAATTGTGCAATAGTATCCGCTCTTTACAAAAGTAATGAAAATTTAAAGTAGAAAGGATGACAATTTACAAGTAGAGCAGAGCGCTGAGGTTTGACCTTTACATACCTTTGCTAAAAGCGGAATTTTTGTCGAGGCACGTTACAGGCAATAGGAAAAGAATGCTCGCGAGATTAGCTTCGGAGCGAGGAACTAAAAAGGACAACTTGGTCGAGCGGATGGAAAGAAAAATTTAAGAATCTTTAAAACTGAGATGAAGTAAACTGTAGACTGTAAATTTTTCTCGAGAAACACAAATATCAGGGGAGGCGTGTCCGGCTGGGAGAGAGCAGCAGGTAGAGAGCAGCAGGTAAAGAGCAGCAGGTAAAGAGCAGCAAGTAAAGAGCAGCAGGTAAAGAGCAGCAGGTAAAGAGCAGCAGGTAAAGAGCAGCATCAGTAGGTAAAGAGCAGTAGGTAAAGAGCAGTAGGTAAAGAGCAGCAGGTAAAGAGCAGTAGGTAAAGAGCAGTAGGTAAAGAGCAGTAGGTAAAAAGCAGTAGGTAAAGAGCTGCAGGTTAAAAGCAGTAGGTAAAGAGCACTCGGTAAAGAGCAGTCCGAGTCTCACAGCTCAGGTCGATACTGGCAAGATGAGACCTACAGCAGATGCTACTCGCCTGTCTAGGCTCCTGATGTCGTAATGCGCCCTAAACGGACCAGAAATAGTCGTAAATGCACCAGCGCTGGTCGTAAATCTATCTTAATTCGGTGGGCAGTCACCGTAACCGAGCCAATATGAGAGTTGCTTGCATAATTTACTTACTACCAACAGTTAATTTACTTTATCTAAAAGTAATGATAGGACCGAAGCACTCGATGGTAATACACGTTGCTGTATCTGTGATTAGCGCTTGAAATTCTCATTTACAATTTTACAATTGTAGGTTGGCTGTCATAAGAGCGCTCCATTTGCTTGTTAACGCTGTCCTGAATTTCATCAGAAGAGACCATTGCAGAGAAATTACCTTTATTGTGTTATTTACAACTGTACAACGTTGTAACGTTGCAGCGAAACTACATTGCTGCGAAACTTAACAAGTCCCGACGTTCAGAATGTTTTTGTGTCAACAAATTTAGAGACATTTTTGATCGAGATTTTCAAAATCTCTCAAAATCTCGCTTAAAAATCTCTCCAATTGTTAACTCTCGTCAATCGTTGTGAGCAACGGGTTTTTGGTTGTAGACTGAAGGAAATCAGGAGATGGTCATTGAACGATTGCCGATAATCTTGAAAGACTCAGGGAGCATCTGACTTCTATAAAAACCGCATGTCCTTAAGCCATTTATGAGTAGCGCATGTGGTACCTGGTATGAGTGGCATATATGGTACCTGGTATGAGTGGCGTATTTGGTACCTGGTATGAGTGGCATATATGGTATCTGGTACGAGTGGCGTATATGGTACCTGGTATGAGTGGCGTATTTGGTACCTGGTATGAGTGGGATATATGGTACCTGGTATGAGTGGCGTATTTGGTACGTGGAAGAGTGGCCTGGTACGTTTTGGGGGAGGCATGTAGCGGGCCAGCCTTGGTCGCGCTTTAAGCGCTATTAGTTTCATCAGTAGCCGGCCTTTCTGACAAAGACTGAAGAGAAAAATCACTAGTAGGTAGTTTACTCGGGAAGCAGCTGATTACGAGTATGCAGCCCACTTTTGCTTGCCTAACCACACTTTGTAATGTTTCTAAATTTAATAGGCCAGACATTAATGAACATTTATCAATTTATTTGCATTTAGTTATAGTTCTGCGTCGTTGCTGCGGATTCTCTACTACATTAAAATAAACCTTATCGCCTTTGAAAATTCACTGATCTATTTTAAGTAATCCTCGTAAGTTAGTGCCCGCGGGCTTATTCTGGCCATTCTTGAACGTCACGATCGCCATCGTAAAGGCTGAGTGAAACTTTCAGTTTATTTTGAAAATCCCAGCAACACAAAGACATAATTCTAGCAGATTTTAATTAATTTTCATATTAGCATTTTTTAGCGTCTTATGCCTGATGATTGAAAGGACCACGGGAAATTTTAATGAGCTATCGCTCAAAAGGATTGGCTATGCAATGCAATTATTTATTAAAACAATGCCATTGCAGCATGCTACTTTGTAGTGTAAGGTCATCCCAACATAACAATATGTATTGTTGTTCTGTATTGTATTATGTATTATCGTAAGGTCGTCCCAATATACTGCTAAAGTGGACCGAAGAGAGAAGGGGAGAAATGTCAGAAGGTAGACCCCTGGGGGGTGCATAGAAAACAAAGCAAAGGCCAGGAGCTATTTTGACGTCTCGCCTCCCGACGCAGGCGCGGCCGGGAATGTCAAGCCTGCGGTTAAAATATGTCATGAGATGTGACCTGCTAGCTGTTGTGTCCTTTAATAAAATCTTAGATATTCCATACCATGTTCATGGTCCGAGTTATAGAATATCTAGGTACGGTTCATAGACCTTTCCAGTTATGTTAGTCCTGACATTAGTTAGGGAAATAGTAGAAAAATTTAGGAGAAGCTGACCTTTACTAGAACATTTTAAGAAATACTTGTTCATGGGAGGAGCTGCATGAAACAATAGATGAAGAATATAGGTGGGTTTAAGTGAAAAATATACGGTACATTTGTGAGGAAATGAAGGTCGTGTTCCCATAGTAAGAGGTAAACGGAATCCGAAAACATTAAATGAGAAGTGGGACTGTTTTAAATGTCCATAGAAAAAGTAATAAACTAAAGAAGGTCACGCTAAATTAAAATTTAAAGTTCATTGTGGCTTGTCCTCAAAAAGTCATGACAGGACTACAAAACATATAAATGTCTCTTCAGAAAAATATTGCGTTCCTCCTTGAGAAAGGCGATGCATCAAGTCGCTATCGCACAACTTGTCTTGTTAGACGCGTCCAATTGCCTTGGCAAGGGCAGCCATATGTCCTATCTGATTTACGTTCGTCGCTAGCATTCGTGCCGTTCGTTGCTGGCGTTCGTGTCGTGCGTTCCTGGCGTTCGTGTCGTGCGTATAAGCTGACGTTCGTGTCATACGTTGCCGACATTCGCGTCGTGTGCTGCCGACGTTCGTATCGGGCGATGCTGACGGACGTGCCGTGCGTTGCGGACGTTCGTGCAGTTCGTTAATGATGTCGTGCTGACGTAAGGACCGTGTTTTGTCACTTTCCAAGCATAAAGACATATTTCCGAATGTTTCTTAACATTTGCTAAACATGCCACATTTTTCAGTGTTTGAAAATATTATTAGATTTAAAAAATTACTATATTTTATTGCTCGGGTGGACGCACTAACCTACAACAAAATGTCCGCAAACAAGTACTTCTTTCGACGTTACCTATTTAGGGAATTTGAAATTACGTAACATTCTCCCAAAATATAGAAGCATTCATCACCCATACCAATACGCGACCGCTAACATCATTTAACATTTTTGACTGCATTTATCATGCATGACATCCAACATAAATCAGCATTCCCCCAAAACAATAAAACTTTCCTCAGCATTTCTCTTACATTACCTCTAACATTTCTTGACATTTCCTAAAATTTTTCAGCATTTATTTTTAATTACCTCTAACATTTACTAACGTTTCCCAAAAACCAGAAACATTCCTTATATAGACCCCAACATTTCTATGCATTTATCTTTCCAAAATATTCGCCCACATTTAGGCTCGTACAAACCGGCAACCATGCATCACACGGGTATTTTTTCGGGGTAGTTTTTCCGGTATTTTTTTTGCGGGATTCGCCGAGACCAAAAGCTGTAGATCAGCGCTGGGATTCCTCTTCGTAGTTTTTTTTACAAGGGCTTGTTTGGTTTCAAAACTATAGTTTTGTTTTTGAGTTAGGCTGACACTTTAACATAGGTAGCAAAATTTGTAGCTTTTACTGTCGCCATTTGTTTCTTGGCTAAAAAAAGAGGTGCCTTCTTTTTACTATCCGAGGAAACTGTGTTATTCAATGACAATTTTGTTTTCTGTTCGCGAAGATGATGCAACAGTTTCAATGCAGCAGTTTGAACTTTAAAAATATTTATTCCCAAAAACTTATTTATTGAAATTCTAAAAATTCCTTATTGAAATTTTTTAAATTCTAAAAACTTCTCTAAATGAAAATTCATCAGAAAGTTTCAACAGTTAATTTTATCAATAAAGTTCAAAATACTAGGCTCATACTCACCAAGTTTACCAGACCTGCCAACATGGCTGCCGCGTACCATGTGTTTTCAACGCTGATGAAGCAAAGCAATTTTTCAGGAAGGCCATTCCTCTCCCGGCGACACCGACGCTCTCTTTTGTCGCAGCTTGTGCTAAACTTGCCACCGTCCGCTTAAGTAAACTGGACTACTTAAAGCTCGTATAAACTTTAGGTTACTTTCGCACTCAAGTTTGTGGAAGATTGTCGTTAGGAGATAAATGCGATGCGATTTTATGCATCTAATCGTCTCTACAAAACGATATTTATATTAATACGAGTTTTTCCAGGTATTGAAAAAGAAAACTCAATTTATATACAATTTTCTCAAGCAAGAAGAACGCCGCCTCTTTTTTCAAACAATAAATAACAGAAAATGTGAACATTTAACCAGATTTTATATCTAAACTCGATAATAGAACAAGTAAACGTTTCCGCCCCCGAGCACATCTCCACAATGCAGCCCTGTAATTCTGGACAAACAATCCCATTCTCATGGCCACAAGATATCATCATTCTGATCGACGAGCTTCCGACCAGCAGCGAATATTGCGAAATCCTCGAAAATTGAACGGGACTTTGAAGCTGAGTCAAGCAAGTGTATTCCAGCTTCAAGACGAGGCCTCTTGATATAAAAGATTGAGTGTCATGTAGAACACGGGAAACAGAAGTGATCGAAATAGTCTTGCTCAATTCGTAGCTACTGTTTCTTGTCTGCCAAACGCCATTTTTTTATCATCAACGTCATCCTGCTCAACTGCCATACGCAATTCGCATCACTACTGAGCCGCTGCTCAATAGCTTTGCGCAGTTTTCGCTCAACTGCTCGCCGCAGTTTGTGCTGTGCGCGAGAACGATGATGCGTGCGCCGATGCCGCTATCGAGCGCTCACCGGCAACGGTTTCCGATGGGCCGCGCGGCCGCTATGGCGCTCGCGTGGCCGTGGACATCAGGCGGATATCGATAATGCCAACGGAAACTTCTTATTGCCTAGCCACAAATTAGTTTAATTTTTTTAATATTGAATAACAGAAATTCAGGGGGAAATGACTGAATATTGTTATCTTATTCACTCTTTTGTGATTGCACGAGAAAATTGTAATAATATCTAATGTAATAATGTGGAGATTGATGTTTTTATGGTGATAACTTTTGAGGTTTTTGATTTGCGTGACAATAATTCATGAAAGTTTTTTGGAGGAATATTCATAGAATTGGACAAAATCACAATTTCTGATATATTCATCATATATTCAAGCAAATAGTTACTACTAAATTATCACACGAACGAAATCATTTAAGAGACAGATGGTCGTAATAGGACATTAAAAACGATATATTATAAAGAAGTATTATATCAAGTTTTGATATATTTTAATAGGAATTTTATTTAAAATAAAATTATATATGCACTTATTTTCAAACCCTTTGCACTGATTGAGCGATGAAGGCCGTGGGTGTAAACCAAATTTGTTAATAAAAACTTCGACAATTGGTGAGGCTCTGAAAATAAACTGTATCCAAGACTGTAACATATATTTCAAGAAAACACTAGTGGACGCATCAACTCTACAGCAGACGCTCCGCAGGCAATGGGTGTCGACGTAACTCAGTGCGCACGCTCTCGCGCTGTTCACTTCCGCCAAAACATCGGCCGTTAATGCCTCGTAAATTGCCTGGACCGACCCCTCGGAAACTGGGATCTTGTCTAACTGGCGCGAACCCAAACCTGCTGCTCGTCTCTAGCGGGCGGCCTAACTAGAGCTGGTGGTCTTCTCTAGATGTAAATTTAAAAAATCATGCGATGTTTTCTAATTTGCGGCCCACCTAGAACCGACGGTATTCTTCAGATAACATCTGTCGAAGACCCGGCATTGTTTACTCACTAGCCGCCCACCTAGACCGGCAATATTTTCTAGATGACATCTGCCGAAAATCATGTGTTGTTCTTTCCCTTGCAGTCCGCCTGTAATCGGTGATATTTCCTAGATGACAACTTTCGAAGACCCGGTGTTGTTTTCATACATAGACTGCTAAAAACCTAACTTTTTTTCGTCCTCTAGATGCCATCTAGGGAAGACCACCTGGTCTTTTCAGGTTTCGAAGACCAGGCGTTGTTTCATATGATGAATTTCATATGAAATTCATCATATGAAGTGCATCAGAAGTGCATTCATATGATGAATGTTATTTGACTTCCTGTACACCATGCCATTTTCTCAACAATTAATATTCGTTTGCAATTGTACAAATTTCTGAGTTAGGCTGATGCACGTGTAGGCTGAAATAAATTATTACCATACACGCAACGACATTGAAACGTTTATGATTCCTTAAAGCTGCATCTGTATATCACAGCATGTGTACATTTTATATATGCCCGCAATCTTTTGAGCGTGCTATTGAAAATTGATTCTGAACTGTAGAGGCGATATTATCGGCAATACTATTTAATTTTCTAAATTTACAATGATTGTGTGGCAAGGATATTCCGGAATTTTATGCAAAAGCCCCAATTAAAATTGCGGAGCGGCTTGTAAAGGGCATCTTCAGAGCCTAATTTGCCACAGGGCGTTCGAGAACATGGACTAAGCGAGAAGAGAGTGCTGTCTCTTATACCTCGTTGATTTATGCAAGAACCTTTATTATATATAAAATGGAAGGCTTGTAAATTGCTTCTTATACAACTGGGTACTCATTGGGATGTTTTTGTGATCACAATCACGTTTATTCGTTGCTGCGTTCAAATGTATACGTACGCTAGCGGCTAGCGCAATCATTTAGATATAATCCAGCGTATATGTCTGGATTTAAACTAGTCATATGTTGAGATATTTACGATCGAAAGCATTCAGGCTTTACTGAGGCTTGTGCCTATTGCTTCAGGCCGAACAAAGGTATTGCCACAGCGGGTGCGAGAAGCCCGCTGTAAATGAACGTTTACATCAGAAGCCCCAGAGTTACGACTAAATGTTGAGCTTAACTGGCGCTTTCGTACGAGATTAACCGTGAGCAATGTTACGACCTAGCCGCGCTAGTTAACTTTAGTAGCCTTGCTGGAAGCTGAGTTAATGCTTACAAATGTGTAGCTCCACGGGTAGCTATTATTAATAGTTGTGTGGGTTATCCTTTATTTGGAGTAACGTACTTGATTAAATGAACTACTCAATGGGTTGGAAATTTATTTATAAATAATTACTCAAGTTTTGACTCTAAAGACGCTAGTCTTTAGTCACTAAGGTGAGTTTAAATGAGTAATTTGAAGATGTGTATGGAAATAAATAAGATTCAATCGAGTAAATCGATAGTTGTAAACAATTTTATCCAAGAAAACTTAAAAAGGGAACAGGCAAAATTATTCTCGTGATTGTAGGAATATAGATGAAAAATCGATCAGAATTCTGTTGCTTTCTTTTAAGGCATTTTCGGGACGTTTTTTTGGAACTCTGAGAAGTGTTGAGTGTTAGTTATACCAAGACAGAAGACATAAGAGAATATTATGATATTTTCTAACGGGAAAAATTCTCGATAAGAAAATTACGGGAATTATAATAGTGAAAATAGTCATCATTGACTGAAAGATCTTCTACACGAGTAATTATAATTAAATCCTGGTAGTCAACTCCGTAGATTTATACTACTTGTTGGCAAAGTTTCTCAGATTGCAAAGCAGTCAACTGCTTAACTTATGCTTTAATTATTGCTTCCTGTAAAAATTGCCAATTAAATCGATTTTTGGCCAAAAGAGCGTATAATTATCGAATGGAGAATTATACTAATAATTATATCAATTATTTGTGAATTAAAACATAATTAGCTGACAATAAGAAATGCTCTAAAGCTCTCTTCTTTCGAATATTACATTCTAATAAAAACTTCCTATCACTATCTAAATAATAGAACTTATGCTTTCAATTATTTCAGTAAATAAACAATTAAAAGTATTAAAAGTGAAGCTTTTTGGTTAGCTTTCTCCATGCGTCTTATCAGCTCACGTTCCTATGCCAATCCCGAAGAAAGACCGGCAACGGTAATGGCTTTCCTGTTCCAAGTTCCTGTTGGTAAAGAAGAATCAGAGTCTGAACTGAAACACGGAAGGGAAATGGACGTCCAAGAATCACGATTCTCTGACGTCCTCTGATTCTCTCTTATTGGGTTTTATTCACTGACGTGCAAGAATCATGATCATATTAAAGATCAGGGTATTGCAACGCAATTTAATAAACGCATAAAGCAATTTAATGCTTTAAAAATTATAAAAAGATCTATAAAAATTGCTGAATTATTAGGATGTACTAGTACAAAATTTTCTTTAGTGTAAGAAAAATGAAGAAACAACGAAAAGTTAAATATGTGAGTGTGAATAATGGGAAGAGTTGTTAATGGAATGATTCCGTAGGACATTCATGGGCCAGAAGTCCTAATAAAATAGAAGTAAAAATGTTGAAAGAAGTAGTAGATATCAAATGAAACAATATATACGTAATAAAAAGACGATAATAAAGTAATACTCTGGGATTCGCAATGCTGTCTTTACTTGCATTACGTGGATTGTATCATAGTCTGGAACAGCTTCAAAAATCTACTGTTCAAAAATCAGGCTGTTATTACCACTGTTTAAAAACTAGTCTGTTATACCCGCAGTTATAGCACCAGTCTGTCATTCAAAACGCTTCAAAATCAGTCTGTCATTCAAAACGCTTCAAAATCAGTCTGCCGTTTCCAACACTTCAAAATCAGTCTGCCATTTCCGACGCTTCAAAATCAGTCTGCCATTTCCAACGCTTCAAAATCAGTCTGCCGTTTCCAACGCTTCAAAATCAGTCTGCCGTTTCCAACACTTCAAAATCAGTCTGCCATTTCCGACGCTTCAAAATCAGTCTGCCATTTCCAACGCTTCAAAATCAGTCTGCCGTTTCCAACGCTTCAAAATCAGTCTGTCATTTCCAACGCTTCAAAATCAGTCTGCCTATTTACATTTTGAGTTTCTCAATTAATTTGTTCGCTCAGTTTGCCAGAGTTCCCGATGCATCATGCGAGGCCACAACAGCCACAAGCTCTTGAGTGGCTTCAATGCAATTCCAAGACATTCCCAGCATTCCCGACGCAGCGAAGACCTCATACGCAGCGAAGTCGGTCGATGCCTATTCTGAAAATCCATGAACAAGAGCCATTTTGGATTTGTAAGTGCCGCCATACTGAATGGGCCATCGTCGCTAACCTGAAGAATAAAGTCATGTCCTTACGAAGTCCTGTAACCCAACGAGCGTGCCTATATACTCTGGCATCTTAAACTACGAACTCGGCACCTTATGTAGCAGAGGCCATCGTAGAGTATAATAGTTTCATTCAACTACTTCAATAATAGAAATCATGGTTCATTTTATCATAAATCTGTTAATATGAAAAAAAAATTGATAAACATTAAATAAATTAACGAAAAGTCGATCGTCGCGGTGGGAATTGAATTATTGGAATACTAATCAAATCGGATTTTTTTACGTCGCAAAGGGAACTATTTTTTATGAAAATAAATCATATTATTAAAAAATATAATATAATACAAATTATCATTGGAATTTGTTCGCTTACATGTGTGTGTTGACGACATATGTAGGGTAATTTGAATTTTTTATTTTTCAAGTTTATGAAATTGTATAGTACAGTAAGTTATAATGAAATTAGCGAGGCAACATATCACTGATGATATCAGGTATTCCACATTTATGTCTTAATGCTCCATGTAGTTACGTAAAGATCGAACATAAATGATCAAATGATTCCACAATATCTTGCAATTGTTCAAGTAAACACGAGATCGGATTGCAGCAAGTTTGTGCACTGGATGAGGCTGGTCGGCTGAAAGCTCTGCCGGCAGCTCCGCTCAAAGCTCTCTGTTTTCACAAGAGTTTCCTGCGCTTGGCCCTGGCATCCTGTTATCATTTCCTGTTATCGACAGTGCCTTGTTTGCGATGGCCAACTTGTTTTCCCCGAAGCTGTTCCGATCGACTGCTTCCGACCATGGGAGTTATGTCTCTCACTCAGCCAACTCTACACATCAGGCTACAGTAAACCTAACTTTTTCAGCTCGCCAAACCCTCCCTTTCTCCGAACATTACAGTACTATAAATTCTGCCCTCCTGCAAACTTCACAGTTCTAAAAAAATTAGAGTCCTACAAGATCAGATCTTGCAAAGTCTGTTGAGTTCTTTAACCAATTCAAAAGTCTTCTTGCAAACTCGATATAGTCCCCTGAGTCGGGAAACTGCCCAATCCTGCTGGATCCCAAAGTGGTGGAGAAGAGTTAGCCGGCGTTGAACAAGGCAATATAACACCAATATTTTTAAAGAGTTATTAAAATTTTTTCGGTCCAAAAGTTTTGCTGCATAATTCAGATTTAATAGGCCAATTCTATTTGCACTCAAAAATATAGGCAGATGAAAGTTTGGGTAGTGATTGAAATGACACTTCAGAGAAGAGGGCACAGGGGCGTGTAAGAGCAGAGTGCAGAGTGCAGAGGCCAGAGGGCAGAGGGCAGAGGGCAGTATTGTGTAGAGGGCAAAAGGGCAGTTTCGGGCGTGTAATGGTCTGCCCTAACGACCTCTGATAAGCGGAATAGCGCCAACAAATGGAGTCCGTTCAACACTTTAATTATCACGCGTGATGTATGAGACCAAAAACAGAACATTTCCGAAAGCAATAACAGTACGGAAGTAGAGAGTATATGGAAGTTAAATAAAGATTCTGAGGAAGTTAATACTTGAACTATAATACTCAAAATGAAAGATAATAAATGACGATAAAATCACGGTGAAAAATATTCGAAAAGTTTTTTTCACTTGAGAAACTTTATTAAAGAAATAAAGAAACTGAATTAGTAGCTTCTTTGTCACTAATCATGATAAACGCTGGAAAAATTAGTAATAAATTAGGTACTGCAATAATCGAACCAAAGTTAGGTCCAATTATTGATTCTAAATCGCGTAATTGGAAGACAAATACAGTAGTACCTCGAGACTCGAAAAGAGAGCAGATCGGTACTCGACCATGATCCGTTCTGAGACGGTGATAAACAAATTTTCTCATAAGAAGTAATGGAAAGTGTTTTAATCTGTTCTTACCATTAAAAAATACCTAAAATATTATATGAGCGTGTATCTAAACAACCATGAAGACTTAAATGTGCACAAGTAGTACACGATAAAGAAAGATAAAGCATTATAAACAATTTTGTATAATTTAGGTACGTAATTTGTGAGAGCTTTAATTACTAATGTTGTCCCCTGCCAACATCTTTTCCTTATTGAAGATAAGAAGCAACTTCTTCATTTCTTCCATTATGTGAAGCCTTTGCTTACTATTTGCTATTCCCATTGCAACATCAGCTTTCTTTAACACTTCCTAATGCTTCATGATAGTGGAAATGGTTGACTTTGTCAGTTTGTACTGCGATGCGAGGTAGGCCACTCGTACACCACTTTCATATTTTGCTATAATTTTCTTTTCATTTCATGAGTGGCCTTCACTGTTTTCCTCTTTGTCTTACTCTTATCACTGTCTTTCCTTGCACCAATTATTAAGGGCTAGAGCAATACGAAAAAGTTTAAATCTGTTAAGAAATGCTCGAACAACTACGTACGCAGGCTGTCATTAACCCCAGCCTCTAATCAGGCAAGAAATAGTGGAAGAAAAGACTATCCTATGTGCAGGATACCTGATTACTAACTGATTAACCCGAGACTCTAATCAGGCAAGAAAGAGCAGAAGAAAAGACTATCCTATGTGCAGGATACCTGATTACTGCCTGATTAACCCGAGCCTTTGATCAGGAGGATCCGGCGCCGATTGCTCGGGATTGTGGGCGACGGCTAGAGCCTGATTGGCCAGCACGAAACCTTGATGTCAGCACTAAATTTTCTGACTGGAATTAATGAAAATTCTTACGAAAATGGTAAATATCTGTGTATTTACGTTTCTACAAGGAAACCTTACTGGAATAAAAGCTTATCGATGTTAGAGTAATGTATAAAAGAAAACGGGGAATATAATCGTATGAAGGGGTTGATAACCACGTAATATCTAAAAGAATAATTTAGTAAATTTATTTCTTATGAAAATGCACATCGATCGAGAAAAATATGTAATAATGCTGTAACAGAACGTTAGGGTAGTGGGCAGAGCCAGTTAGGTTCAGTGAGCCCATTGAGTTAGGCCTAGGCACAGTCAAAATTTGTTCTGATATAGCACAGCCCATAATATACCTTAAATGTGTTGGCATGTGATTCATGTCATATAGGCCTTTAATAAGTGCCATTACATTATAATGAAAGTTTCAGTTCGTTTATACGCATTACATAGTGTACATGTTTTTATCCTCAAGAAAGCTCTAATTCCGATTTCGGGACTAGGCTACATTCCGTTAACTACAATTTCTTTGCAAGTTCTCAGACGTAAGCTCTTAAAAAGATACATATATGTACTTTAAAGAGTTACGATCGTACCTACAAAAGTTGTACGTTGCGACGGCCAGCTGCAATTTAATTCATTAGCAAAAAATAGACATTATTAAACAATTATTGCATAACTTAACATGAGATTGGTCATTTACACAACAACGCAAAACCAAATGCATGTTTTGCCAGCATCCGCTTCCTTTGCAGTGTTCAAAATTTTTTAAATGAACCGTGAACCCATTAGTCATATCACGGTTCCAAACTCAGTCTTTAAAGCACGAATAAAACTTATCATTTGTAGTCAGGGTCTGGCGTGCTGCAGGTGAGAGAAAACCCTTCCGCTTTAAGGCGAGATGAGGGCGAGGGCAGAGGGGAAGAGGGGTTCAGAACCTCAGGTGAACGAGGAAAAAATTTGGTTGTATTCTATCGGTAACTAATTCTTTTCCGCTTTCATTTCGACCCAAGGAAAGTATGTTAAATTAATAAATAGCAACTAGATAATGGATAGGATTTGCATAATGGAAAAGTTGCAATGATGCGATATATACCCGATGTAAATCGGACTGGGATTTACGTTTTTCAAGATGATGGCTCCAGCAGTGAAGCTAGTGATTACCTGTTATCATTTTTTATTAATAATTATTGGAAGCATTCCCAACGACAAAGTTGGAAGCATTCCCAACAACAAAGTAATACCTTTATTACGATAGCGTCTCGATTCATTCAGCGTCATGCCTGAACACTTTAAACGGCACGCCAAAAGAATTGCAAACGCCTGTATTATTTCAAACGTCCTCTGCATACCTTGTACAGTTATACGAGGGATAACTATGGCAATGTTGTTTCGCTTGCATTTGGTACTTCGGGCAAAAACTTAAAAATTTTCAACTTTCAGACATGAGTTGAGAGAAAGGCAGCAAATAACATGAGTAAAAAAACAATAAAAAATATTTAATTTCTGGGTTTCATTCATTTTCACTTTATGAATAACAGCAAAACCTGATGTAATTATCATCATTTTCCGTGTAGTTAATCCAAACTTATTTGTAAGTTGGTAAAGAATAGAATTAATCGAAGCCGAAAATAATCGAATTTTTCATATACAAATAATTCAATGTTCAATCCTTTCCAAACATAAAAAATTTGTGGCGCCCTAATTGTTTGCATTAATTTGCAAGAATGCTTTTGCAACTAAACTGTAACTTTCATCTTACTATTATTAACAAAGAAACTATCATTAACTTCGACGTAGAAATCGCAAAACATCCACTCATCATTGTGTGTAAAATGATGGCATCCGATTAATTCCTGGTGACTGCAGAAAGAGAAGCACGGTTAATACTGCTAATTACGTTGATTATTCCATGCAACGTACATCTAAAAAAATTAACCTTTCCCCTGTTCTTCCCCCGTTAAAATAATTGAAATAAGCTTCACCCTGTTACTTCCTGATTAAAAGAATAGAATTAACCTCTACCCGTTATTTCCCTGTTAAAGGAAAATAATTAACTTTTTCATCCGTTATTTCCCCCAGACGAGCGGGCACGGAGTCACTGCAACAAGACGGTTGAGATCTACGAGGACGTGACGTCACCCGACCTGGACCGGGAGAACCGCTACAAGCCCCTGCGCTGCTACTACCGCTTCAGGGTCACCAAGCCGCAGCTCAAGGATGACTGGGTCATCGTCGTCAGGTTCAAGAGCTTCAAAGTCGGCAACGTCGTCAACGCCACCCACTGTGATAACGGATACCTCAAGGTGGGACATATGGGTGTTAAGGTTTTGAATACTATAATGTTAAGCTATAAACTCATCAACGCTTCGCACAGTGATAACGGATACCTCAAGGTAGGTCAAATAGGGAGTTAGTGTAATGAATACTATAAGGTTACGCTATAAACTAATCAACGCTTCGCACTGTGATAACGGATACCTCAAGGTGGGACAAATGGGGTGTTAATGTTATGAATACTATGATATAAGGTTACGCTATGAACTCATGAACTATTCGCACTGTGGTAACGGATACCTCAAGGTAGGTCAAATGGGATATTAATTAAACTAAATATTATCAAGTTACATGACACTCCATCATCAACGCCGCGCACTGTAACGCATGCCTCAGGGTACATATGTTTAATTTATTAGGTGGTATAAATAAATATCTGAACATTGATGTGAGTAATGCCATCAAGGTCACTCACTTTGATAGCAACTACTTCTAGGTTGTCGTTGTGATGCTAAGATATTCCATTACGTTGGTTTGACGTAAAAATGAAGATTGAGGGGACCGAGGATTGCTTGCTCGGCTGTAGGGTTAAATTACTGTAGTATGATCGAGATAAAGATATGCTTGAAATAAAGATAATGGTGTACTTAGTACAAAATAGAATTGAAAGTAATTAAGGGGAAATATGGTGAATGCAAATAATATCGATAAAGAGGAAGTGTGTATGCAATGAAGAGTAATAATTTCCGTGGTAAGGAGAAGGAATGCCCGCGGCAAACATGGACGTGAGACGTGGCGCGAACATCAAACTCACGGTTTGCATCTCTGTCATATAGACTCTACGCTTGAAAATTTGCCCGTTATGCCTACGAAGTATACGAAGATTCCCTATAATCGTTTCTAAACACGTTTTCTAGTATTTCAGTATATCGCAACAGTTCTTGCATAACCATCTCATATATACTGCATTACAGTATTATTGTTCTCACCTTGCTAGACAAACACACAAGTTTCATTCTTCGTTTCTTTTTCATCTCGTAGCGAGCAGATCGTTCTGCTTCACCCTTTACTTCCACTACTCCTTCTATTTCACAATTTCCCCATCTATTTCCACGTATTCTCTTCTATTTCATAAAATCTCTATTCACTTCCACTTTATATTCCACTTTTCAGTCTCTATCCACTTTCACTGCTTCCATTTCTCCTCTCTCTATATCCACTACTTATTCTTTTATTTCCACTAATTCTCCCTCTTTTCTTACCCCATTTCCCCCCTCACATTCCCCTCGCTTCCCCTCACTTCCCCGCAGTTGTGTCCTGTACTTGGTCCCGCTGTCCCGTGCAGTTGCGGCTCTGTCCCGGCCAGCGTCCCCAACTTGTGGGACTTGCTGCCCAATTTAAAGTTGCGACGCGCAATAAAACTTGTTACAGCTGCAGCGATCACCACAGCTGCAGCGATCACCACAGCTGCAGCGATCACCACAGCTGCAGCCATCACCACAGCTGCAGCCATCACCACAGCTGCAGCGATCACCACAGCTGCAGCGATCACCACAGCTGCAGCGATCACCACAGCTGCAGCGATCACCACAGCTGCAGCGATCACCACAGCTGCTGCGATCACCACAGCTGCTGCGATCAGCACAGCTGTCGTGTTCTATTGTGAAGATGAGGCGTTAAAGTGTGATGATAATTCGTTATATTGTGATGATAAAGAGGAAAAAAAATTTATTTTTCGAAAGCCATTCCGACAACAAATCTCATACTAGAGAAAATGGTGCTGTATGGTGCACCGTGTGATGACACCACCACAATATATGCCATGGCTGTCGTATGCAGCGTGAACTTTGAGTGGTGAGGCTCACCATCACTTACGACGCTTGCACCATCACCACCACAGCCTGCGCCATCCAATTAAAGGAGAACACGCGACAGCTGCACAGCTGTACACGCGCGGCAGCTGTGCAGCTGTACACGCGCGGCAGCTGTGCAGCTGTACACGCGCGGCAGCTGTGCAGCTGTACAGCTGTACACGCGCGGCAGCTGTGCAGCTGTACACGCGCGGCAGCTGAGCAGCTGTACACGCGCGGCAGCTGTGCAGCTGTACACGCGCGGCTGCTGTGCAGCTGTACACGCGCAGCAGCTGTGCAGCTGTACACACGCGGTTGCTGTGCAGCTGTACACGCGCGGCAGCTGTGCAGCTGTACACGCGCGGCTGCTGTGCAGCTGTACACATGCGGCAGCTGTGCAGCTGTACACGCACGGCAGCTGTGCAGCTGTACACACGCGGCAGCTGTGCAGCTGTGCAATGGAGGGCCACATTCCCAGGTCTTAAACTCCGGCCTGGAATGTTCATTACTGCAGTGGCTCCATGCAAGTTTTTTCCTATCAACATTCCACGCTTGAGCTTCCTGAATCCTTTGATTTTCTTGAGCCTTCTGAACTCCTTGAGCCTCTTTAACCCCTCAGCCCCTTGTGCCATATGAGCCGTAACAATCCCCTGAACCCCCTAAGGAGCCTGAGCCTCCTCAACCCTCATTCATTTCAAGGGAAGCTCTTAAGCTTCTCCTTTTCCTAATTATTGGGGATCTCACTAAAGTTACACTTCTCATGCCCTTTTGGGGATTTCATTACATTCCTAGTTACTCCCCATCAACGCATATGTCTTCAATAGCACTCTAATCCCTCTCAACTACACGCCAGTACTTGCACTCTAATCCCTCTCAACTCAACAACTTTTTCACCCTATTTTACCTCTTCTCCCTGCCTTAAAAATAGAGCGCGTATAAATGAGACACTTTCCATTTAAAGTGCTCAGTTTAGACGGGCCCTCTAATTTATTTGAGTGCCTGCTTCAGAAAACGACTCCTAATGAGATCGCTGGAGGAGAGGCCAGCTGCACTAAGTTGTTTACTGCGATGCTAATTAAGGCTCTTGCAAGTTCTCAATGACTTCGCGTGTAACTTAAGTACTCCTGATGAATGTCAGACTGAATGTTTATGAAAAGTTTACTAAATTAGGGAATATTGCGTGTAGTCTTTTAGTGTACGGGAGTTCAAACATGGTAACAAAAGTAGTTAGTATTTAACCAACCCATATTTGATGGAGGACAATTAGTTTCATAACTTTATTTTATAATTGTTATTTTGATAAAATTTTGTTTGTTTATAAAACAATGCACAAGGGGACAAACACTTTAGGGTGCGAGCGTTTTCAGTTTAAGCTCAGTGGAACTTCATCATTATTTCTAAACTGCATGAAAATATTTATGGATTGATGTGTAAAGGAAAAATTCAATTGTGCCTACATTTAACACTGGTATTATGTACTTAAAAAAACATTCTCTGACGTAATTTTTAGAGTAAACTCTTCGTGTTTCAGGCACGGCGGCCACACGCCTGTAATGCGCCCTTAATCGCCTCTAATGTACTAAACAAGAGGGCGAACCGCACTCAAATTCTGATCAGATATTAAGTAGTTCAATAATGAAATAAATGAGGATTGAATGAGAGGAAAAGAGTAGATAAAGTCTAATATATAGAATAGAAAAATCATTTATGAAACATAGAGTAGACGGGAGATGATAGAAGAAAGAGGGCAAAGAACGAGGGGAAGAAGCGAACACAGATGGTGAAAATTGAGAAAAAAAGAATGCTTGGGAAGAGGAAAGAAGAGACCAAGAGAAGATAAAGTGCAGGAAGAAGGGACAAATCTGATGAAAGAAAAGAATGTATATTAAAGGAAGGAGAATTGTATATACCTTAAAGAAATAGATTCGCAGGGAATCTAAGATTGAATGATCAAGAAGGTCAGCGAAGAGATGGGAAGAAAACCGAATATTTATTCGACTTATTATTTGGTGCCAATGGAATAAAAATATAGGAATTTCCGACAGGCTGTGGACAGTAGAGGACAACCGAGGGCAACAGCGGCGATGTGAGGGCTGCGCTGACAAATGAGGGGCTGCCCTCGGACCGGCGCTGCGGTGTTGCCTTCGGGCGGGTGGTAAAGATATTGCAGTGTTGCCATCGGGCGCTGTTAAGATATTGCGGTGTTACCATCGGACGTGCAATAAAGATATTGCAGTGTTGCCATCGGGTGCTGTTAAGATATTGCGGTGTTACCATCGGACGTGCAATAAAGATACTGCGGTGTTGCCATCAGGTGCGCTAAAGATATTGCGGTGTTGCCATCGGGTGCGGTTAAAATATTGCGGTGTTACCATCGGGCGTGCAATAATAGATATTGCGATGTTGCCAGCTAATACGCGGCAAAGACGTGTCGGTGTTGCCATCAGGTGCGCTGAAGATATTTCGGTGTTGCCATCGGGTGCTGTTAAGATATTGCGGTGTTGCCAGCGAGCGCGCGGTGAAAATGGTGCGGTTTTGCGAACGGTCGCGTCGTGAAGATTTCAAGGAAGAGAACAGAAGGGGTCGTGAAGAAGGCAAATGTGAATGTATAGGGAGAGAAGGTATATCAAACTTAGTAAATGTTTTCATCCTGCCAGCTTTCCAAGAGATCACGCTCCCAAGACTAATATTTCTTGAAGTAAGCTGCAATTCAGATAGTACACACGGAGAAAAAAGTCGGAAAGCATATCCAAGGACGCCAAATTCAGAAGAAGATGAGAAATAAGCGTCAACAATCCAAAATATTCAATACCAAGTCCCTCGGGAAATCCGGTCTCCGTTTCTAACAAACTTCATAATCGCTTTCGGTATAACCGATATGTTATTTTAATGATAAATTCCTCACAAGGTATGAGAAAAATTTAAGTAAGAATGATTGACAATGTTAGGATAAAGCATAATTGGAGGTTATAGATGGAAGTGAAGAAAGAATCTTGGTCGAATGAAAGGGATGTAAGATGGATCGAATTAATAGAGAAAACAAATTTAGAGGGCAGTGGATTATATGAACGAGAAATAGAAGGAAATTGATAGAGAGAGATGAGATGACTATGGGTAAAATGAGATAGAGTGTGGAGATGTGGCCTGAAAGATAGGGAAGTGCTGGGTAGAGAAGATTAATGATGGTGAAAATAAGGAAAAAAGATATAACTCAGTACTCACTGCAGTGAGTGACAGAGAGCGCATTCTCTCGTCTGTGAAAGCGTGAAGTCACGGACGGACAGACGGACAGACAGACGTACATGCCGAGCACAATAGCGCCTTATTTTTTCCATAAATGAGAAAATGCGCTAAAAAGAATTGAAATAATGTAAAGACGAGGAGTTTTGTTTTGTTAGTGGCAATGATGAATATATTACAAAAGCATTGACAGATGACCACAGAAGTATGCACAGATGATGAATGGGCGACTCTTATATTAGTTGTTAAGTTCTTTCTTCATTTCTCTTATTCACTTACTCTCTTGCATCTAAAGTACTTTTCGTAATTTTCCTCATCCTTTAAGCGCGTTCGCAGATATTTCTCTCCCATTTTTATCAGTGCTCTTATATCCGTAAGAAAGTATAACACTGTGAATATTTTTATTTTATAGCAATGACTGCAGAAGCGAAAAGAGCCCTCAAGTCACAAAAAATGTCGGGCACAAAAAATGTATTTTACTGAATACATTACTCACAGCACTCCAGCAATAGCTAATGTTTCCCGCCTAAATAGGATTGAAAAAAAAATGAAAAATGAGCATGGCTATATAAACCTCTGATATTATCATGACATTACATTTTATCATTTATTATGTCTACAAAAACTTCTCATATTACAATTGCATTTCAACCTACTCCTAAGTAGATATGCATAAACCTCTTATATTATCATTCCATTCAAACTTACTCCTAACAGGACCTATGAAAACTTCATAACTCTTCATCGCATTCCAAGTTCCAACCTGCTCCTGAATAGGCCTGTAAAAATCTCTCAAATTATAATTTTCACCAAGGTACGGAGGAAGGTCTACAAGTCGTACAGTTTATGGTAAAAAAAGCTCCCCGTCATCAAACTTCGACCTCTTTTTTTCTTGAGAGTAACTTGAGCCTCTCCAGATTTTCAAGAATATTTTTAGCGTTTTTCTGAATGCAGAGACGAATCTGTTTCTTTATCATTGGCCGACGAGAAGATTTAGAAGAACTAGAACGGACGTAGAAAAATATTTGGAGGGTAAGAACACCACAAGAAAGTTGACATGGGCCAGTTGGGCTTTAAATAAAAATAGAATAATGAGAAAAACAAGAGAACATTTGGAGAACTAAGAGACGTGCAAAAGTTAAAATTTCATATAAATATTTGGACAGATATAAATTTGAACCGAGAAGACTCACTGAGTGTCGTAAGCTTTCTCGATTAAGACTGAAGTAATAAAATTTGCTATTCTGTAATATGACACTGTTATGTTATGTTATGTTACACAACCCAGTGGAGTGTTACAAACCCTAACCTAACCTATATTTTAATTTTCGGGTAACGGAGTTGTCCAGATTTCGAAGCGAATTACTGCGATATTTTAAAACCAATAGAATATTTTGTGAAACATTGTGCTCTTTTCTAAATAGAAACTTTTAGGGCACGAAGTAGACTTGATCTCTCTCCGTCTTCGAACAATCCTCGAAGCGAGCGGTAAAAAATATAACTCGGTATTCACTGCAGTGAGTGACAAAGAGCGCATTTTCTCGTCGACGAAAACGTGAAGTCACGGACGGACAGACAGACGGACAGACAGACGGACGGACATGACGAGCACAATAGCGCCTTTTTTTCCATAAAAGAGAAAATGAACTAAAAATTTGTATTCATATAGGCTCAGAACAAGCGTCACAGAGAGCAAGCAACCATAAGGATTCTTATTCATTTAAAATTGATGTAATAAATAATTTTTCATTCATTTTTCATTATTTCCTTTTTAATATTCGTGCAATGATTTGAGAGGTTGGCCGCTGGCGTGAGAAGGAGCAGCAGCATCTGGCTCCGCTCCAGCGCTCAGATGGAAACTTCTCGTGATTGCTGCTTAAAACGGAGAGTTGGCGATTGATGAAGGCTTCTGCGTGATTGTCGGAGCAGGGATAGAAGTGATGATGATGAGTTGGTGGTGGTTGCAGGTGGTGATGAGGTGATGATATCGATGATTACAGCCGACGGTGATCAGCTGTAAAGGTTCTGGTTGTAAGAAGTATTGAATTAGATGATCGAGATGATGAACAGGCCGATAATGATTAAGGAGCCGACAATTATTTGTAAATTTTGGGGGACACATTTCATCATTGAAAAAGTAAATAAATACTTAGGAACTTGATACTGAAGTTACGATGATATGGGTTAAACTAATACAAATCATGTTAATCAATAATGAGTTACGTATGCCTAGGATTTATATTTTAATGTACTTGTATAATTCAAAATTGTTTTTATGAAAATTTTTCTATAACGGTTTTCCAATAAAATAGTTTCTTACATACCTACTGTGCTACTGAATGCAAGCACAAACCTTATCGATATGTCGTAGTGTGTAAGTTTCATTTATAAAAATTTCATCTTTTTCCTAATCATCATTCAGACTTTGTTGATATCAGTTTTGTCTTGCTTATTAAAAAATTTTATTTAATTATACTATCTGTACACATGACGAAATTTTTTTAAAGGTGATAATTTTCGTAACCTCAGTTATTTTCTTGCAGATTATGGACGGTAATTCCCAGACGGAGGTGTCGAACCGACGAACGCTGGGGATGTTCTGTGGAGAGATCGAGCAGACCCGTTCTTTCATTTCGGAGACTTCCTTCGTAAAAGTAATCTTCGATGTGCAGAATTTCACTGAAGAGACTTACTTCAGCTTCGACTCTCGTGTTGAACAGCAAAAAGAAGTGTTCGGGCGCTACGGTCCCAACCCTGTGCTATACCCGTTCCGCAGGGGGGAGATAGTCCCAGGAACATATTGCGAACGCATCTTTACCGACTGTAAATTGCAATCATGCTTCGTCCAATCTCCGGGGTATCCGAGCGTTTACCCACGTAACCTTCATTGCAAGTACTATCTCAACACCCGGCTTCCGTTCATCAAACTCTACATCGAAAATGAAGAGTTCAATATCGATGGGCAGAGGTGCGAAAACCCAATGATGTGCCCAATGAGACCGGTAGGTTCCGACTGTCCTTATGACTTCATTCGCATATACGATGGTAAGAACGAACAGGCTCCTCTGATCGGCACTTTTTGCGGCATGGGACGTTTCCCACACTCAATTATCGGATCAGGACAAGATATTATGGTTGAATTTATTTCATCTCCTGCCGGCCCTTTCCTTAACACTGGATTTCACTTCAACGTAGGCAACTGGCCTGGACATGTCGAATCAGCCGGATCTCGTAACGGTACATGTGATTGGGTTTTCAGCAGTGACACTGTGGAGCAAGGTCAAGAGTCTATTTTCCTTTCCCTTGCTCACTGGTACAAGGCTGGGACGAGCTGTTCATACCTAATACGAGGAAGACCTGGGGAAATTGTACGCATGTATTTCCCGTCATTTCGAGTGCGACCCATTGAGGCTCCGATACGACCCTACGATGGAGACTGTGGCGAAACTCTCATTATTTATGATTCTGATCGCCCAGACGACTCGCGTATCATGAAGATGTTCTGCGATACATTTTCGCGTCCATTAGAGAAGCACGACTTCATCTCCTCGGGAAGTTCGATGTTCGTCAAGTTCGACAGTCGCACAGGCAGTTACGACGGTTCCTCCCTCTATTATTGGGCTCAATACGACTTTTTCAACAACACCCATTATGGCCGACCGGTGGAAGATTCGGTCTGTGATGAACTTTTTGAGTCCTACGTTCGACCTGAAGGAAGGTTTGGCTCTCCTCTTAACACCCTCATCTACAAGACTGATGAAGACGTTCGTTGCCGCTACAGCTTCAAGGCTCCTCGATACCAGTACCGCAGGATTCTCGTTACTATTAACGATACCCACTTCAAGCACAATGAGGATGCCTGTCTGGATTGCCTGAACGACGCAGTTGACAAAATTATCATTCGAGATCCATTCCGGAACGGGACGGACGTTTGTATCTGCGACAGTATCGTCCATTCACAACGGCTACCAGCCATTGTAGTTTCTAACGGACCTTCCTTGGAGCTAAGTCTCCATGTTGACCGGCGGCACGCCACACAAAATTACTTCAAATCAAACATTCCAATCTTTGAAGGAACATATAAGTTTATTCATAGTCCCATCTGTGGGCCGACTGTGATGGCAGCGGCGTCAGAGGGTAGTATTGTCTACCCGAAATATGAACCTTATGTGTACGGAGGATATGGAGAAGACGTTCATTGTATGTGGGAGGTTAAAGTCAGCCCAGAACGGGATCTCTGGATATCTTTGGAAAGGATGGACTTTTCGTTGGAGGATTGCTCCCAGGAAGTTCTCGAGGTGGAGGTCAGTGGACGACGAGTGTTCACAGTTTGTGCAACAGCTCCTGAGGAAGCCAGGAGCTTAACAGTGAAATCCAAGGACATTCGCGATGGCTCCTTGATTGTACATTTCAAGTCACAAGCACCTGGGCACTCAAACTTCCAGCTCACATGGACAGAGCTAGTGGAGCTTCCACGTAACAGCGATGGTACTATCATGACTTCGAAACTTTCGGCCCCTGGAGAGTGTAAGTTTGTGTGTCCAGGACAAGCGGCTTGTATTCATGAAGATTTAGTGTGTAATGGTGTCCACAACTGCCCCGGCAGCAACAACACCAACATGCACGACGAGGCACCCGAAATTTGCTACGCCCGCACCTCGGCTCACTTGAACTATGTTGCGCTCGGTTTGGGTGCCGCTGGAGGAGCCGTCGTAGCAGTCGGGGTCATCATTTTGGTTTGTCGCAACTGCAGGAAGCGACCGGAAAATGATACTTCTTTTTAGCAATCGCCCCCGACAGCCAGCACAAGTGCAACAACTTTCTGAACTGAGTTTCCAGCTAGGCAGTCCATCGTCACGGCATGAACAACAAGTTCTTCAGAGAAAACATAGAACTGATGCACAAGATTCTCTCGAAGAGGCCACCGCATTCTAAATTATATGCCGGATAAGTTGATAGATTAAAATATTCTTTATTTAAGAAATGCGTTAAAGAAAGTACAAATTTTTTTTTATTTTTTCGGTGAAATTCTGGAAATTTAAAATGGATCGCTGTCGTTAGAGAAGTGGATTCCATGAACAACTTTACGGTAAACTTGACAGTAAACTAATCCGCACTTGAATGTTGATGATGTTGAAAAAATTATGAGAATTACACTCATTATCACTAGTAAAGAATTTATGTAAAGTAAACAACAAGCTTCTTCTTTAAATAGTGATTATTGTCACAGAAATTAATGAAGATTAAGATCAATTACTTTATTTTCTGGAATAAAACTGTAAGTAAGAACTTGAGAAGAGAGTAGCAAATAAACATGAAGGCTAAGGCTGACTGTCGAGGGTATGGATAGAAGATTATTATACTCGAATAATTATGACGTGAGTAGATGTAGACTTAAGATAGGGTAGTACATTTAAAATTATTCATTAAGTTCACTTGTTGTGGTGGTTAGAATGCACTAATTTTTTGTGTAATTTTGTGAAACGCAAGGAGACGATATAACAAAATCTTACCTTGCTATATATGTTACGTTGCTCGATGAAATATCTAGAACATTCAAAGAATGAAGAAACCTCGCAATTCGAAGAAATTTAAAAGCATAAGCATTTGCGGTTTAGAAATGATAATTATAAACTTATGAAGTTAGTTGACAGACGAAATGGATAGCGATATAAGCGAAGTGGACGGTGAGGCGAATAGAATAACATTATAATGGTTCTTTACGATGTAATTAATTGCGGCTCTAGGTAGACTGTTAACTCATCAATACATTTCATATACACAATAATATTGTAGCAACATATTTTAATTTTTCAAGAGTGCGAAAATGTGAGTTACCAGATTAATCTGGCAAATCAGACTGATGTATCGTAAGAGTGTCGGTGGAAATTGAAACTCTGTTCGTCATTCCGTGTAGAAAATAAAACTTGAAAATGAAGTTACGTAAGTGATATTAAATCAAAATGATTGCACGTTCACTAGGTATGAGAAAGCATAAACCACATTCAAATTAGATAAACATGAACAAAACAGTGCAACCAAAGATCTCTTACTATTTATCCATATATAGTTTGTGACAACTCCTGTTCAGCTCACACAAATCTATTCGAAAAAATTCGTTCACGATTGGATTAGCAGCAAATATTCTTATCATGGATGAGCAAAAATTTGTGTTTTACACTTAAGATAATAAAAAATGTTACATACGATATGCTCCTGATAGCATTTTTTAGGCCGATTTAAATAATAATAGGTGAAATCTCATGCATTCGCGTGAGCGCGCATATTCAAGAGTACTGACTGCAAGTGTTAAAGATTTTACAATGATATTTTCAATCAAATTTATTCTATTACTTAACATGGTGAAAAAGATTTTCTGCGACTCATACAAACGTACTCTGTATATAATATATAGCGTTACAGATGAATTCTGATTGCAATAGATGATGAATTGTATGATCTTAGTCGGACAGTGTAGTTTTAATGTATGTATTATTTTAGATGTCTAGTTATAGAGTTCCCTCAACAACAAAACTTTATTCGATGTTTTAAGAAATTTTTACCAATTGAGATTATTTATATTATAAGCTTCCGATATTACAAGGTTCGTTCGAATATTGAATATTGTTCTAACTCATTGACTCGACGCCTAAGCTACACAATAACATATTGTATATATTAATTGATACCTCACTTATTACATTCACAAATTTTCAGTTCCATTTCCATTTTCACGCACCTGCAAAGATATGAAAATTACGAACAAACGATCGCCAGCCCTAAGATTAAAACAAATATATATTGTTCAGATACTGACGAGCATTTATTGCTAACAAAATATCAAATCTCATTTCCTAATATCATTTTCTTACACTAACAATGAATTCGCAGAATGGAAGGCTGATATGATATTGTTATTAAAATAAGTTATTGTTCAACAGTGCACCTCATCTCCGAGACTCCATCAGTTTTTCTGGAAGAGTTAGCGAGAAACGAGTCGCTCCTTTAGCATTATTTATGTTAAATAATTGATAATAAATTAATGAATAGGTAATAAAATAACTATAAAATAACTTATAATGAAGATTCCAGCTGCCGGTATTAATACAAAAATTGTCAACTGTGCACAACTGCAATAAAAAAAATCAGATCCGCAGACACACACACTATCAACACAAATCGGACGATGAAAACTTATATGACAAATTAAAATTTTAAATATACTGATTTAATTTAGCATTGGTTAGGGCTATCATAATTCTGAGATTTTATAGCTTAATTTCAATCCAAAAATTATGGTATTAATTTTTCAAGTCGTAGCGACGCAGCATAAAACATTGTACATATTCCAACATGTTTTGTTAGTATATTCGATGAATTTGTTGAGTCATATTTGATATTTTGCCCGAGCACGCGCCGGTATTCAGCACAAACCTGAGCATCAAAATTTCAAGTTATAATTATTTAATGAAAATATGTACATAGTTTTTTGAATCGCGTTCATCGTATTCCTAAAGTTTATCTGTACTTTAAAGATGTTTTTAAAATAATTAAATTATAATGTTGTGCCCATAATATGGATCCAACTCACATGAACCAAATTCCAAATGTTATAAAAATGCATGGTAATTATATCATTTGTTTACTTAAATTGCAAGTTAATAGAGAATTTAAAAACACACAAAATTTCCAATAAATGCACCATGTCTTCATTTAAAACAAGTATTAGATATTTTTATCAGTTAATTAGTGATGGCGATTTCACTGGGCGTTTCCTTTGCTTAAATGCTTATATATTCATTGTTGACTTGCGAATTAAATAAAGTATGACACAATTATCTAGAAAATGAACTTCTATGAGCGCTATAGCATTTGCAGTAGTGAATATTTTGCTAGTAAATTTGGTTAAAATTATTCTCGGTATTTGATACAAAGTACGATACAAGAATAATATTAATTTCACGACCTACATATACTCGTGGGTAAACAAATTGATCCTCACTAAAGGTGATGTATAATATGAAAATATTTAAGGAAGCTACATTGTATGTTTGAGAGTTGCTATAGTGATAGTTTATGCGTTGTTTATGGATATCCCTTCCTTAAATTCCCTGACACTTGACGATGAAACAATGCAAACTTATTTAGCGCTAAAAGTTTTTGTTGCTCTACATTAAATTTTAACAATATATCCATTATTCCGTTATCATTCAAATATGTAATAATATAATGTTTGTCAAATCGATTTCTAGAAATTAATGTAAATTTATAGATTTATAAAATGTATTCACAATGATTATCTACGTTTAAATGCTTGGAATTTGAAATATCGCTTGCTTGTTTGTTGTAATATTGCGGCCAAGTCTTGCTTTCGTACTAATAAGATGTAAATAGTTGATTATAATGAGTCTAAAAGATATTTGTTGTTCCCAATAAGCTAATTAGATAAATGTACATACCTTCGTCCCTAAGGCTTTGGGCTAACATTACCACTGCACCTTCTGTTTGAAGGAGTCATTGTAACAGTTGATTCCTGTTTAAGGATGTCATTGTAACAGTGTTGATTCCTGTTTAAGGTTGTCATTGTAACGGTATTAATAGTGCAGCTAAACCAGTACGTAGCTCTTCATCTCACATACTTAAGCTGCTGCGCCAATTTGCAGCCACAGATTAACTATACAAAATTTGTATTTTTAGATTATTCTGAACATGTGAGCGAGCTAATACACGAGACAAATATTCAAAATAAATTATTACACCCGTTGAATCAACCTAACAAAGTTAATGGAATCCGAAACAAATTGTCTGTCTTACAAGTGGACAAGTGGCACAGGGACAGAAGGTTTCAGTTTTAGTGAATATCGTCAGCTGCCATTGATAGCAAATTATCATTTGAAGAACTGAACTCAATGTTAGAGGCATCTAAATATAATAATTTATGCGTAAAACATTTAACAATGCTTATATTTTTATGCCAATAATTGTATTACATCGGCAAGAGAAAATATTTTATTATAAATTTCTTTGAAATTTAAGAAAATTCTATTTGCTGCAACATTTTCTCAATTTCAAATAGTGCAGGTTAAGCGGCATTTGTGTTCATTAAATGGATTCATAAGTTTGGCGTTGAATGTTGACTTGATGATTTTTGTGTTGTCAAGTGGCCGTTGTGGTATCAAGATTCTCTGTGTTTCAACCCGAATGTATAATTGCCGTCTTAAGTGTTAATATTCATTGTATAATTAATGTCTGGTGTATTAGGATTCATTGTGTAAGCCGTCGACTGCAGGCACTGCGCCTAAGTTGCATTAGGAAATCGAAGACTTTAGAAATAAAAGATAATTTTAAAACATCTCTTTCATCCAATGCTTCGAATAGACTTGCCTTCCGTTTCAGCCATGTCGTCATTCAGGAATTATTAAACAAAAATGTATGGTAATATGATGCAGTGTGATGCTATTTGTAGTGTAATACTGTGTACAGTGGGAGGCTGCTTGCAATAGTGTGATTTATTTATATTTATCGATTCATTTGACTCATTATAGTCTAACCGTAAATGCGTCGTATTTCCAATGAGGAACATTGAGTTACGCAGGAGCATCTTTCACTCCATATAGTATCTTAGTAATCAAAATCATTCCTTACACTGTCTCAGGAATCTGATTCATTCTATACACGACTCTGTAGGAGGCTCAGTTCGGGACACTGACTAAACTTCACAGTCTAATATATCGACTCATAACACGCACACTCATTTTGCGTAGTCGATGATTCCACCATACCTCCGTAGGTGTAGCCTCAGTATAGCTCAGTGTAGCCCAACCAACGGCATGTAGCGCCCATACCTCTCATACAACTCATAAGCTATGCTGTCTTTTATTATCCTTGCTGTTCAATGCGTCGAATATTGGTACCTGATATTTAAGACACGAAGCTCATGTGGATCGCCACGAACTCGTATTTTCAGCAATGATTGTATGCAACTGATTAGATTGAAAAGTGTACTTGGAATTGGATTCGTTATTAATTCGCGGAACAGATTAAATGATGGTAGCAAAGTATAGGAGATACAAAGAAGGAAGAGAACGCAGTTCTAATAAGAATCAAAGACTGAGGGCAATGTAACAATTATGTCACAGCATATAAAATTACGGCACAATTATGCCACAGCATATACTGATATACAATAACGGCACAAAGATAGATATGTAAGTTAGTAAGTTATATAGTTAGTTTACCGGTCAGTTGATATACTAGCTTATGCTTCAGCAATAAAGCGGTCTCGCGCCGTAAGTCATGCGTAAACATTATTAACAAAGTGGAAGTCCACTTCGCTGCAGCTAGCTTGGAGGGACAGGTGCAACTGGCAGGGACAGGTGACAAGGTGGGACAGGTGACAAGGTCGTCCGAAGAAATTTTTTCTAACCATAATAAACTTATTTATTTCTCATAAACTTTATTTATTTCTCATAACTTTTATTTCGATTTATTGTCTCGCATAACATATAAAGTGACCATGTATCAACTCACTTTAAAAATAGGAGTATAGTATTCCCTGCAAGAACGAAAGCTCCCATAAGTCCAATAATTCGCAAGAATTCAATTAGAAAATAATATTTAGCACTATTTTGCAATGAATAATTGCGGTAAGGGTCGTTACTTCTCAAAATTGTTGTACAACAAAAATATACTGGGATAGAAAGCAAATGTAATGCTCATCGGAGTTGAATATCATTCCATCAAAGAAGACAATAGTCAGTTTGTTTAAACCTCACCATCTTAATTTCATCATACCAAGATTTACTCTTTAATAAATGCCCTAAACTACTTCATCTAAATTACATACCATGCATACTGATAGACGGTATATACCGTGTGTCCAAAAAAACGATATTCAACTTTGAATGGCTGTAACTCGAAAAGTAATACAGTTAAAAAAATTTGGAAGGTCAGGATTTGTTTCCTATGTTTTTCTCCATCTCTCCACCAAAAAATCAGACAGATCGATGTAGCCATAAGCGTTTGATAGAACTTTCAGTAACGTGCTAAAATCGTGATTGCGCAAAGTTTTAGTAAAATAATTTTGCATAATCATTACGTTGTCTTGGCATGTTTTCTTTTCGCTGTTTCATTTTTTGTATCCTTGATACATCTTCGATCCAGTAAAATGTTGAGTGCAACAAGGTATTTCGTTTTCACTGCTGAAAAATCCCTTCATTATGCAACTCACAAAAGAGCAAAGAGTCGAAAACTATTTTGAGGCAAGAAGTTTACATCAAGTTGTTCAGTGTTTTGAAGACCGCTTTCCGGAAAGAGATTCTCCAACAAGGAGGGACAGGTGACAAGGAGGGACAGGTGATAAGGAGGGACAGGTGACAAGGAGGGACAGGTGACAAGGAGGGACAGGTGACAAGGAGGGACAGGTGACAAGCTGTCTCTTATACACATCTAGATGTGTATAAGAGTTATCAGTTGTCCTGGTACGGTGTCCACTGGGTCCCCTGTTACGGAGTTCAATCCAGCACGTCTTATTCAGTCACTTACTTTTTTTGAGGTGTGAATCCCGCTAGTAATCAACTTGAGGAATAATGGAGTGTAACCCTATAGGATTTTAGTGGGTAGCTCTCACTAGCGCAGCACATGGGACATGTGTCTCAAACCATTGAAATGTTTCCCCCTGTTTTCACGAGACTGCACGCACCAATCGGCGGCACACAAGAAAGTGAGGTCCCCATGTTTGACTGGATGACGTTGAATTTGATTTTGAATTGAAATATTGCACTTATACCAATTTTATCAATCCGATTCACTTAAGAAATTGTATATTGCGAGGATGAAAGAGTATTTTGGTTAAAAATTGTTTTAACGTCTCTAGCAAGATTAATAAACATACATAATTACTGATGCTTGTCTGAACATAATTACTGATGCTTGTTATGCAGGATATTGCGACAAGGATTACTTCTCGGTGTAATCAATCAATCCTTCTCGGTGTTGATTGATTGGTGGGTCCTGTGTTATGACAAAATTGTTACCGTTTTATTGGGACCTGATTGGAAAATAAAATAGTTGGTGATCAATTATTTGTAATGTTCAGTGATTCTTGACTTTGATTTCAAAAAGGTACAACTATGAGTGTAATATATTAGCTTCACAAAGAAGATGATATAGAGCCGCTGTTGGTCATATGTAACGTATGTCGAGAGTTATACTCGTCGTTTCACGACGTGTAACAGATGGTCGGCCACCGCTGCTGTACATCAACTCCTGGCTGCCACGAAAAATTTTTTGCTTCATGCGCAACAAATTCTTCGTGGCAAGAGTAGATGTACAGCAGCGGTGGCCGACCATCTGTTCCTTTTCAGATGAAGACTAGAAGAAAAAGAAGTCCAAGGCAAGAAAATGCATCAAACTTTTCTTCCTCTATAGATTCGTGGATAAAAATAATATTGACAGATTTCTTGCAGAATTATATACAATGACAACATCTTTAATTGCAAATAATGGATTAATGAACGCAAAATTTTTTGGGAGGCGTACTCAAGTATTTTTGACTAAAGTTTGGTAACAAGATCATGATGAAGCATCACATCTCAGAAATTTTCTTTCAATTAATTCCAGGAGAGACTATGACAAATCGATCCTCCTACTCCATGGCAAATGCAGTCGTATACAAAATTATATAAGGAAGTGTTCCACGCTAAGCATATTTCAGCTCTGATTCTTACACATGCTTGATGCATGTATTCGTTGTGATGATGTTAATAAATTTGTTTACGGTCGATGATGGCGTGCTGAAGATTGCCAGCAATATGGAATAGTTTAGTCAGCGCTCGAGACATTTGCGTGCTCAGTCTTGACTGTGTTACATCCATTCTGCCATGCTATTGCGTACGAAGTATAAAGTGCAATCAAGTGCGCTGAATATTTTTGAAGCTTCTACCGACCATCTTGAAGATGGTTTGGTGCGAAGCTTATTAACTGGAATTAGATCGATTAAGCTGCAATTCAACGATACCTATATAAGAAGTGCGTTCAATAAATAAATTAGTTTAGCAGCCACAGGTTTACTAGCGCTTCAGGTCTTTAGCTATCTCGCAAAGAAAGTCAAGATGAACATCGCCAACGAGTTGGAAGGTCTCAGTTATAGAAAGATTCTCAAATCAAAAATTGTTCATCACCCACATGGGGCGGTAGGTCTCAATTGTCCAGCCCGCTGAAGCTGGCTTAGAAGAAGCAGCGTTAGCATCTCAAAGAGACGAAGTGACAAGGGGGGACAGGTGACAAGGAGGGACAGGTGAGTGAGGTGACAACGAGGGACAGGTGACAAGGATGGACAGGTGACAAGCAGGGACCGGTGACAAGGAGGGACAAGTGGCAAGGAAGGACAAGTAACAAGGAGGGACAAGTGGCAAGGAGGGACAAGTGACAAGGAGGGACAAGTGACAAGGAGGGACAGGTGACAAGGAGGGACAGGTGCTGTCTCTTATACACATCTAGATGTGTATAAGAGACAGGGACAGGTACAAAGAGGGACAATTGGCAAGGAGGGACAAGTGACAAGGAGGGACAAGTGACAAGGAAGGACAGGTGACAAGGAGGGACAGGTGACAAGGAGGGACAGGTGACAAGGAGGGACAGGTGACAAGGAAGGACAGGTGACAAGGAGGGACAGGTGACAAGGAGGCACAAGTGGCAAAGAGGGACAAGTGATACGGAGGGACAGTTGACAAGGAGGGAATAGTGACATCACAAAGCACGCAGCGCTTAGCCACTGTATTGGGGTAACTAATTTGAAAATACATGCGTCACACTTGACACTATTTTATTCACATTATTTCGATCTATAGATGAAATTTAGATTGCCCGTAGATTTAAAACCAAAGTTTAGACAACACAAATAATTATAGAAGCAAATATTCGTCTTTGAATATTCATGATTACCCTGCGATTCGAGCAATAGAGTGATATAATTAATATTTTTTTGTCAATCTGACAGTTCGAAGATAACAATGATGGTGAAATAATTACCTTATTTCAGGTCACCATAAGCTAAAACTTACTGTATTTTCTCTGGGTAAATTTATGAATAATTCCGCCATTAGCTTGCCGGCATGGCAGCACATCCGACTGATGGTTTCATATATCATGCGGTCGAGACAATAAAATTATTACATATACGAGGGAAAAAATTTCGTGTTCAGTAATTTTCTGCACTGAAATACACACATACATGATGTATGTCCTCATTGTAATAAAGGTTATAGAATATACATGCAGTCGACAATGGCGGCTGAGGTTTGACTAAAGTTGTGGAATAGCTTAGTCATAGCTGAAATACGCGCGTGCTCAGTCATGGCGGATCGGTCTGCACGCAGCTGTAACGTTTAGTGAGTAAAAATATATCTCGCAATTTGGATGTTAATTTTTGATGCTCCTAGTACTTATCATTGAAATGATAAGTGCAGGGAGTAGACTTGTAGTAGGTGGGCGTTCTGAAATATGGGAAGTTAAATTACATTCCTCGGAATTATGACGAAAACAACTAGTCATAGAGTCTGATGTATAAAAAAACACGTGAAATCCTATTATAATGTGTAATGATAATTCACGGAAATATCCAAGTTGCTTACCCTGCATAAAATGCGACTTGCTTGCTAAATTTTCTCAGAGCCACAGTAATTATCTGCATTGTCTATGTAGTAAAATAATGAAGACATGNGACGTCTCTTCCTAGCTTTTCCCTTGACTATATATGACACTTCATTTGTCGCTCTCTTCATCTAGTTTCCTTAACCTCTTTAGCTCAATCTTCTCTCACGCAGTCCAGTTTTTTCACACTCAGTCCGTTAGAAAATGTCCGTTCACGTTTACGCATCATCTAATCCTGTTGCTGTCTTCAGCAGTGTGCACTGCGTCCAGTCATGTTATGCAGTTTTTACTTGAAATATTCATGTTTTGCAGGAGTGTTTACTCAAGATCTCAGTGTACTCAAGACATCAGTGTATCCGAGGCTCAAGAAAGGCTTTCACTGGACCAGCATGTTTCAGGGACACGTCTTCACCGCTGCAATATACTTGCATTGCAGCTGATCACTTGTGACCCCACTATAACGTCATATTAATGCATAATGCACAGTAAACAACCAATGATCACACACGTGGTATTTTGTCGGGAGTTTGAATTGACATCGAATTGCGTAATGCGCATTAAAAATGATCAATTACACAATTTCAAAATCCATTTCATAAACTTGAACGTTAGGTGAAGAAAGAGTGCTTTCTGCCAAGGAATAAGCAGAAAAGTAGTACGCATCTAAATAGGAGTACGCATCCGAAAATAGGAGTACGCACTCGAAACTAACGCGTGCGTTAGTTTAGGTATCAAGGTAGCCATATCAAAGTTATACTGAAATTATGCATAACACTTTAGAAATAATAGTAAGTTAGATTTTTGAAAAAATTACAACTGTTTTTTATTGAGCGCTAAGCCAAATAGAACCGCGACCTCATGCGCAGCATTTATCCCCATTTTCAGCTTAAACCAGTTGAATTAGTTAAAAATTAATTTTTAATATTAATACACACGCCGTCATTACAAACAAAATAACTTAAACTCCATCTCATAAACGTACAAAGAAACACTCACCAAAGACAATGTAATATCAGAATTATAATGGACATATGCACTAGAAGGAGTGAATGCATGCGAAGGTCGGAGTGACATCACAGGTTGCCCACACATGGGCCAACAGTCGGCTAGGCCTACGAACCACCATCTGGCATAATGTCCTACATGACATTGATTCGAACGCATGCACAAACCAAAATCTCAAACTCGTACAAATTTCCCGTTGCACTGTCTCTAGTGGAATATTCGTAATCTTCTTTTAAAAGTACACCCGGTATATTATCCATCTAGTATCGTATAAACGACATCCTCGGGAATTTTGCAATTACATCACACGCCACCAAAGCAAGCATATGAGGAACAATTTCAATCAACCAGGCCTGCAACCCATGCCTGAGAAAGCAAGGTCAAAAGAACAAAAAACACGGTGAGAACCTATAAGGTTTGCTTAGGCGCGGAGTACGCATTCTTCTTTTAGACAGGTCGCACTGACGATGGCTTAAAAAATGCAAGAGACTGTATATAGCGTAGAATGTTAACTGCAGCTGGCTCCTAAACTGCATTTGTTCTTCTATTGGCCGAGATCGATGAAACCATACGCTCGTAACGGCAGAGGTGTAAATTTACCTCACATTCTACATAAAAAAATATTACGGTTTTAAAGAAACAAGAATTAACTTGGGTCAACATGGAAACGCGCTATTTTAGAACAGTATCAACATTAGCTGCGGAACCATGCGAGGGTTAGCTGCAGCTATGGATTGACCAATTTTGAGCTTTTTAACACGCGTGGTGTGTACCTGCTCAAGGTGGGCCTTCACTACCAATGATATTTGCTGAATAATAATACGAGAAAATGTATCCAGTGAAATTATGGGCCTAAATTAACCGATTTTCAAGTATAGATAAATGAACTCAATGATACTCTATGCCAGGTGCATGAGTCGCCTTGTAATAGGCGATCCCTATTCTTTCAATTCCTCTGATTAAATTTTATCAATAAAAAACAGAAAAATCGAATAGGTTTCAGTTTAATTAGTGATGGATGTTTTAGAAAAACCTAAGCAGCGTACTCATTCCCGAATAGGCAGTTTTATTGACTAAATTTGTAACGAAATCTCTTGGGAACTGCGACAAGAATACGATGCAGACGTTTGTCTGCGGTAGTGCGAATGAAAAAAGTCGAGTCAAGCGAACGCGCGAAATAAGTTTAGCTTTTGGTCGAATTTCATGAAAATACATTAACGTTGCATAATAAATTTTTGTCATAATTAAATATTAAACAAGGCGGGACGATCGTCATTATATGAATTTCCTTCGAGCACTTCCATCAGACGACCGATACATGGGAATAACAGTACAACCGATAGACGGGAATAACAGAACGAAAACTATTCAATTTGTACCTTTCTATAGGAGGTGAGCTACGACTAAGGAATGGAATTATTTAAAATGCAATACCTTTTCCTTTTCAGATGAAGCGTCCGGTTACAAAGCACAATACGTGCGTATATTACTTCAGTGCCTTTACGTTACTGAAAGGGTCTTCGTAGACGCGGTCCAGTCGAGCGCAACCGATATCTGGACAGCGCGGCAGCGGCCGGTTACTGGGCGACCGCTCACCGCTGCTTTTTCTGCACATTTCTCGCGCCGCTGTTTCTCAAGGCCAGGGCACGGGTCGGCTACTACAAATAGCTCCGCATGACCGGTCCTGGGGCACTTTTTTTTTTATTTATGTCCCCAACCACGTTTAAAATTATTACTTATTTGAATTATTCTATTTTAGGTTTGTTCCGGCATTCCTTAAATTGGTATTTATATTTATAAATCAGTTTCTCTCAATTAGAAGTCACTAACAAGCTTGTATCTCCAGTTTGGATGACTAGTGATTGATCATTGCACGTTTCTTAAATGCCATTAATCATACCTGACTTATGTAGTCTAATAATCCAATAGTCGCGTTAATGACATTAAGAAAAATAACCCAGGGAGAAATTGAGAATTAAACGTTATTTATAAGAGTAATAACAGTTATTTGGTCAAAAACCCGGCGCCCGACACAGAACTAAAATTCATATGTTTAGTTCGTGTTGAAGTAGGTTTAGACACCTCCACCGCCTTTCCTATCGATGGGTTCAAAAGAAAATGTGTTCGTCTTTTCGAAAGCTATGGATGTAAGTAGAAGGTTGTAATCGCTTAACGTAGAATCAAGAATTACAAGGCAGTGATGCAAGTTCAAGGTTAATTGTGCAACCATATTTGACTCGAATTTCAGTTGATTTTCTTGGCTTCTAAAAACGACATTACTTTTTAATAATCAGCAGGCGTCGCGACCTAAACGGAAATCAGACCTGAAGAAAATCCACAATTTGACGGCCGTGTCTCGATTATCAACGGCGGCTCAGGCGCTCAGTTCCAAGAGCAAGCTAGTCATGTCCAGGGGCCATACTTTCAAAACTCGCTAAGTGAACGTAAGTACATACGCACTATTCTCTTGCCTAAAATTGGTAGATTTAGCTTGAAAGGCCGTCAATGATTGGCTGATGAACTTACGATCTCTCAACTTTTTTTTGAGAGTACAGGCCCTGGGCTAGAAAATTTTCGTGATTGAAAAACAGAGCGGGGTGAGAGTGATATGTAAACAACGAAAATGAAATGTAATTGAGAAAAATGGAAGAAGTAAAAGAACATGGGGCAGAATGGGAAGAAATTTTGTTATAAAATGGAGGAAAACAAAAAAAAAAATGATACAAAAAATGAAAACGAATCGAAACTTCAAAGTAGACTGCGAAACCGAAAGCGGCATAGCTAAAATGTTACAACGGAACTTGAAGTATGAAAGTAAATAAGAGAGTAGAGGCAGGTGGACGCTGGAATGTTCCGGTCGTAGTAGAGCACCAAATATGGGGGGTATGAAGGTCGCTCATACGCAACGCTCGCTGCGTACTCATGCCAAGCGTGCTGCAAAATAATTTGAACGGTCGAAATTTGATCATAAAAGTTTCAACAGTGTATTTTAAATTGCAAATAATAATCTTAACTGGCCTAGAGTCAAACGCTAGATAATGTTTATCCTAAATATTATATTCCCGACGTTCACCACTCGCATATTCATTTGAGTAATGCCCTTCAACGACTATACGGGAGTCAAACCAGTTCATGGTCGTTCAGCAATGTCGAAAATAGCGGACGTAATTACCAAATAATGCTACGCAGTGAACGCAAATCTGAACTTCTGAAGGGTTGATCATTTCAATTTACAGTTACTGATTCTGGCGTGGACTCCAACTGGATCCATTTTACATATTAGCAAAAAGATAATTTTTCATAAATTAGAGGTGCATCAAATTACGTTGCTGGTTCATCACGGGCCAGTTAAGAGAATTCGGCATGAATTAAATATATGAAATCACTTCAAGCGTAATAGCCAATTTAATACACTCAGGATAGTATTTCAGATAAGAGGCAAAACTTATAATTTCGAGGACAGTCGCAAACGAAATTATTCAACACTCAAACTATTCCAAGCATATTACACCTGTAATATAGAAGAGCCTAACGAACAGCTTATACTCTCAGTTATCGAGTGGCCATCATGACCATCGACAAGTTCGTATCCTCAAATGTGGTCACAGCCTCGACTACAAACATCCTGGCAAGATGATCGTCTACACAACTGGTATACGAGGAACAGGTGTCCGTATTAGCACAACATTTCTTCTTAGAATTTATATACTCAGTGCAAACACGAGTCATTGAATGGCCTCCGATTAACCGTCAAATATCGAAGAGTAGCAGGTTGGGGCACAGCTGTGTAAGCTCCACACCGTCCCTTCCCACAGAGAAGGTCCGCGCGTTTACGAAGATGTCAAGGTTACGCAAAACGCCATGCAACCAGGGGCCGCGCCGCGCCATATGTTCCTTGCGACTCACGCATGCGTAAAAACTACTATTAACACATGGGCGCAATACCTCATATATTACTTTCATTTTGACACGCGCGGAAATAACTTTCAGATGGCGAAAGGTGTTTTCCGTAGGTGGCTAATTTTAATTTTTTCAAACTTAATTAAACTTAAACTAATTTTAAAACTAAGTAAAAACTTAAACTAATTTTAACTTAAAACTTAACTTAACTTAAACATAAACTAATTTTTTTTAACTTAATTTTTTTTAAATACACGCTGTGGACTTTGTCGATCATCTTATAACTTATATGCATGGGTCAATAAGCATGAAGATACCAGCACATTCTTACAACCACTACTTCATTGATTGACAAGCTTAGAAGAGAAACTGAACAAAAGAGAGAAGGAAAATCGCAATTATGGTTATTAGAAATTGTGTTCGCATTAATTTTGTTTGCTTGCACAGATGCGACATTTAGCGGATAGCAATGCACAAAAATGTAAAGAGACAAATGTTATACGCATTCGCCTCGGCCGTATGCTTCACAAAGAATGCATAGAATAAAAATGCGCACGATAAGCGCTAACGAGAACCTTTGTCAACCATAGCGGTCACGTGCACTCGATTCATTTAGTTACTAGAGAAGTTAAGCGACTACACATTATTAATTTACTATCAGAAGCAGGGAGTAGTTAAAAATATCATTCAGGAAGCAAAAATCATTCATTGAGAGCAAAAAATGTTCCATGAAGAAAAAATGTCATAAAGATCTTTCTCAGGTCTCTGGCTTCAGTCGGAATTTTCCTCCTTCGTGCATTAAAAGGAATATGATAAGATCGATTATTTTCGTGTAGCGTAAACAAAATTTCGTGCGTAACTCTGTCCACAAAATACTGCACGAGTTGAAAAGACGCGAGAATTTAATACCAAATTCTTTAGGGAGTTTTCAAAACAATTTTCTTCAACCAGGAAAAGCAATGGTTCTTTACTGGCAACGAGACGACGCCAGCCTTGAGGCTCTGGTAAACAAAGACTTTAGAGAAAGTGGAAGAATTACACGTACAGACTGAAGAATAAACCGAATAATTAGACGATCATAGTAAGTGAATTGGGTTAGCATAAATGTAATATAGTCATTTTAGCAGAGTATAATCTAGCCTGGAGGAGACTTATTCTAGTTAAAGAGTAGAGAATAGAAGCAAGAAGTGAATCAAGAAGTTGACCAATCGAAATCCCGAATACGTAAATGGAACAAATGAGAAAACCTACTCCAGACAGCAAGTCATTAACATCTCGACTGCGGGTGATTAACTTAATTTTGTATTTGAAACATGTGTACAGAGAAGAAATTCCTGTAGTATGAACAACTTTTCGTAGACAATACAAAATTTGCACGAAATAGAAAAATTCTTCACACGTCACACAAATTCTGCATAAACACTAGAATTCTACTGACAATCCGCACTAAGTGTTATAACTTTTCTTTGGATGCAGCGTGCGAAATTCTGATAACGCAAAAACCAAGAACTGTGAGATTGACCAAAGTAGAATTCATAAAAGCAGAAGGCAGCTGTGAAGATATGCATCTGCTACACACAAAATCAATGCGAACTGTGACGCGCAGCTCACAAGTGAGTGCAACACTTGAGCAACATGCGAATACGTTATGTTGCTCAAGTGTTGCGTGAATACGGTTGCGAATACGTTAGTTGCGCGTTCCACAGGTACAGATCCTTTGTCTATTAAAGGTAAATGTCTTGCCAAGCTATGGTTAGTTTCATTTATATTTAAGTAGGCACAAATTATTTTTGACTGAGAGTCTGAGACTCTCTTAATTAAACGTCGTTCCCACCAGTTATTGTATGTTATCATGACCATTTATGGGGCCGTGCTCTGTCCCAGAGAAAAAAAATGGTCTTTAAAAATTATATTCGCAAAATAGCCGTATTTCTAAAGGACAATACGATTCGTATTCGAATTTGCTCATGCAGGACACGAAATTATTCCGTATTAATGTGGTGTTCTTTCATTGCCAAGTATCATTTATATAAGATAAGCGTGATTTCCGTCCAGCTAATCAATCGAAACTGCAGGCATACACTTTCTCAGCATGACAGTTCTAACCCGAAAAAGAGAGAAGCCAAAGAAATAGCAAGTGAATTTCAATTATAGTAAGTAATAAGGGTTCAAATTTGCTGGCGGTAAAAAGTTTACCGCGGGAGACCTGCTCTATACGGCATAAGTAGGCATCGCGAACGTCGCCGTGAGATTTGTTGGACGCGCATGCGCTGCAAAAGCTGTTATTATTGTTATTATTATTACTATTAATAAAGTTGTTTAGCTTCGGCTATATCTTCTTCGTATACTGATCCAAATTTACAACTTAAATTTCACTTCTTTCAACAATTTAAATACGTCAACGGCTGCTCTTGACGGCTAACTAGAAACATGTAATTTCAAATTTTTCTGAAATTTTCAACACATTTCCTTTTTACATCAATGTTCGTTCTCAAAAAACACAAATAAAATTTACAGGCGATTTGGAGGAGAAATGATCATTTGTAAAACGTTTAAAAAGAGGACATTTAACAGAATTATAGTTTTTTTCGTGCGCGCGATCGTCTTTAAACCTAATTTATAATAAATTCATCATACAGATGTATCTTTGGCATGAGGCAAAGTGAAAAAAGTACTATAATTTTCCCAAGAATCTTCAAAATAACGTTCTATTTCGTACCGCTGTCAACAGCTCGCAAAATGTCACGAAAGCGATGGCTTTCACTTCACACATAGCGCAAGTATTCGCTCGTATGATTGAGCAAGCAATGCACACCAGCAAGGGTCAGTGGTGGTCGAAATTAGAAAGCCCGTCGCAAGAAACCGCTCTTGTAATCGCTACAATTTACAACTAACGAGCAGCAAAATTCTAGCTGGAAAACAAGCACACGTCTTTCCTCGACCACGCTGGCCTACTCTAAAGTTGGTATATATAGTGGTGTTGGTGATGATGGTTGCGATTAAATTCAACACTTGTTACGATTCAATTCCAACATCAATTCAACACTTGTTGAATTGATGATGGTGGAAGGTGGTGCGATGCACAGTTGTTGAATTGATGATGGTGGTAGGTGGTGCGATGCACAGTTGTTGAATTGATGATGGTGGCACGTGTGGTGTTGCACAGTTGTTGAATTGATGGTGGTGGCAGTTGGTGCGATGCCATAGAACAAGTGGCGGTCCGTGTACATATACACTACATAGTGTGCGTATAGTACTAACTTCGTTTTGAAGTAATTTCGAAAATCTTTGCTAACGAAGCATAGTTCTTGAAAATGAAAATAGATGCATATGTGTGAAGAATTGAATTAGGCATCAATTGTCGACAATTAAATTTATGAATATCAATAACCTAATGAGGAATATAAAGCTATAGGTATTCCACATGTAACTAAACGAATTCCATACAATCTCAACACGGCAATAAAAGACGTGCAGAGAATCACGATCTCGCCCACACACTCGAAATAGTTTCCTTAACGCCCACGGCGACGACCAGTCATCCAGACCGTGAGGTCATCTTCAGATGGGTTACGTCTTACGACTAAATACGGTTAGTCGAATTAAATTATTACGACTAAATCAACAATACAATTACGAGTTTACAAGGACATTTCAGAACGCCTATATACACCAACCAATTCAAAAGTGTATATTTCATGATTTAGTACTTGAGTCATTATGAGTAATGAAAACCATCCGTTCGACCTTGAAATAGAAGGAGTTTGTTTAATCTCATGAATATTTTTCAGCATTTAGAATCTAAGACTCAAAAGTTTAATCACATGGAGCGTCTTATTGTTTGATGAATGGCCAGAGCGTCATGTATTATGTTAATCAAAAAAACTAAGTGGACATATACATCCGCCTAATCCATGAATCCTAAGTTCTTTTCGTGCAATTAAATTTCCCTGTCGTATGTCAGTCCAAGTTCCTGCATAGGAGAAGAAGAACGCCTATGGGTGCCCTATATTTTACGCATCATTATACCATCGTAAATCCCGCAGCCAATAACCATTTAGGTTTCTCAATAAACCGGTCAATAGTATACATGAAGGCAGGTTTCACGACCATCGTGAAACTGACCAACCCAGTGAGGGGGTATACAGCCCTGAACTTCAGAGATGTATATTGGACCTATGTGTCCAGTTAACCATGGGTTGGGCTCGGTCCAACCATGGGTTGGGCTCGGTCCAACCATGGGTTGGGCTCGGTCCAACCATGGGTTGCGCTCGGTCCAACCATGTGTTGCGCTCGGTCCAACCATGGGTTGCGCTCGGTCCAACCATGGGTTGCGCTCGGTCCAACCATGGGTTGCGCTCGGTCCAATTACCATGGGTTGCGCTCGGTCCAACCATGGGTTGCGCTCGGTCCAACCATGGGTTGCGCTCGGTCCAACTATGGGTTGCGCTCGGTCCAACCATGTGTTGCGCTCGGTCCTACCATGGGTTGCGCTCGGTCCAACCATGTGTTGCGCTCGGTCTAAGACGCGTGGGAGGGGCTCAGTGACACAGCCAGTTGCATGCAACGTACGATAGAAAAATTCTATAATTATAGCCCTAGAACTTGGAACAATAACATCATATAGCTATTATTATCTGTTAAGAATAAGCAATCAGCCACGAACACACAATACTAATTGGACTATATTGGCCCCTAGACTAAATAACTATAAAAACATTGCTCATATATAGTCTTCAATGTTGCTACTACCTGCGACATTTAGCTGGGAGGACAATAACCAAGCATCTTTACCGATAATTGCGAGAACGGCGTGAAAAACTGCTCCCAATATCAAATTGTCCATATTAAGCACATTTCAAACAGAATAAACGCAGGATTGCATTCATGTACATAAACCCAACGGTCAGTTCATCAACCGTTTCATGGCAGACGAAATGTCAGCAACAACGCATACCGTCAGACGCAACTCCTAGAAAAAACACTGAAGTTAAAATAAAATATATTTAGAACTATAATGATTTTAGGAAGACAATACCCAGGCATAGTTCACCGTTCATGCACGGTTGGAGAACGCCCATCCACGCATATTCAGTGTTTACTCAGAGTTGAGACGTCTTCTCCCACGTGAGTTATGAGTCAGATGTAGATGAGGTGATCTCTTACAGCTGAAGAGATAATTAATTACCATGTATTCATGATCTAACTCCGCTCGAGTTGCAAGTTAAATTCAGCTGACTTAGAGCGCCACATCATCTTCTTATTCAAACTGGCATGTCAGAGTGAGGTGTTCAAGAGTTGGGCGTTAAACTGTCAAGTCTGCATGGAACGTCCGGTTCATGAGTTGGGAATTGACGAGCGTTGTGTGCTTCAACGCCTCCCACACGGCCTGCCCTTCTATGAAGCCAGTAGTAGAGCGACATGTGCTAGCGGTAACGACGCTGGCACTTACATTCGTGCAAGGAACTGCTGATGCGCCGCACTGCTCCTTCTATAAGGACAAGGAAGTGCGACGCATGTCGTCTCAAACCAGGGAAATGAAGCGTCAAACATCGTCGTAGAAGAGAGTGAACGCGTTGCGTCACGTTACGGAAATCACGGAGAACAGAACGCGCCCTACTGCAACCGAGGAGTGCAAATCATAAACAGGATGTCTGTTAAAAGGGCAAACAGAGCTGCGACAAAAGCAAAATGTCTATTAGAAATTATATGAAGATACGGCAACCCTAGCACCGCAAACGAATTGTGTTTAGTGAAGTTGAAGACAAATGTATTTTGAGTAAAACCTGATAAAGTAATCCCTTAAAAACGATTGAGAAGCGCGTTAGAAGATCATCATTCGCAACAGGCAGATGGCAGCAAATCTTTCAGTTGCACCTGTTTCAAAACTCAACACTATAGCGCTCTTATGTACATAAAAACTCGGCATTATATAGTGCTCTTAAGTACACAACATCCCTTATAAAATCCAGAGCCAAATCACTGTCCACGGACAGTTGGCAATTTTGTCGACCACCGGAAACAGGCGCGTAGATCTCAGAGTGATAATAAAGTTCAACATTTGATGTAGGTCACAGCTTTGCAGTGTTATACGTGGGAGTGCGCATTATATTAAACTACTCCGCAGCTAAAGTTGACGCAATTTTCTCACAACAGCCTTGATAAAATTCTACATAATTAATGATCTGTCACCACACTAGCCGAAGAATTATACTTTGCAGCCATCTGAAGCAGATTGCGCGGATTGCCATATACGCGTCAGTTTGACCACAATAATAGATGATTGTTAAACATATATTTTTAAATTTTTTATTCAAGCAACTGACCCGCAGTAAATGACATATTGTTTTTAAATATCATGTTTCGATGTCTGAAAAAAGGGAATTCACAGTAAAAATTAACTTCAGTGCACTTATTATATTATTAATCAATTTTCTCCCGTTATAACCACCCAATCGCTACGGGTAATGGCTTATGAATTTCATACATCGCCAACTCATTATAATTACCATTCATTATTCACTTGCATTTTATGATTGAAAATTAATAAAAAAATGTTATAATTGCAATGTATCAAGAAATGCTATTTTAAATAAATACCATCATAATTAAAGACTCAGAGCCGCCAATGTCATTGATTTAGTTTAGCCATAGAACTCCTGAAATTGTTTATTTAACAACTTCTTGGCAGGAGTTTGTCTGGTAGCTAAATGAATTACTACAGATAAGCCAAAGTAACATGACAATTGGTATTAGGACCTCGCCTGCGATCTAGTTAATATGCATTTAACTAAACTAACCTTCGCATAACCTTAAATAAGAGTTGGTTTGACATTAATTATTGTAACAAAGTATTACACTTCTAAAATAGCTCGAGAAAACCAATATTCTTGGACTTTAAATATCAATATATATTAACTGCTCCTATATAGTCAACGTCTTTAAATATCAATATATATTAACTGCTCCTAGTCAACGTATAACCAGTGCTCCATTATGGTTCATTTCATATGTTTATAACACGAATTTTCCTCAATTATAAAAATACAAATTTCTTCTCTAGGAAATGATTATGAAAGTCTGTAGTCAGTATTAAGGCCGGGATAAACAGCATGTCAAAAAAAAAACAATTCGAATAATAAAGTGGTGGGTACACTGCTATAGTTTGAACTTAATCATTATCTTTGATTTCAGAACGTATTATCGATTTCTGTATTGAAGAAAATTTTGAAGAATATAATGAAGTTGTTGAACTTGAAGAAAATACTGAACACAATTTCAGGCAGTTCGCTTTGATTTTAATTAGTTTCTCAAGACAACTATAGAAACAACATGAAAATCGGTCGAGAATTTTTCCATTTAGAGCTACAAAGACGAACTGCAGGGAAGCAGGCGGACGGTGAGCGGCACGTATTAGACATGCCATTATTTTGAGATTAATGATGTACGAATCAAGGAAAGAATTTCCTTCTCGCGCTGGTCTTAATTGATCACGAATCTGCGTCGTGGGATTACGGAAGATCACTGGACAGTTTCCCGCGCATTGAGAATACGCCGACGCAAACTAGGAAAAAATTCATGTGTCATTGTCCAAGTAGTGACTCACTATATTGCCCACAGCAGAGAACGCACTAGTATATAACATTGATACGCCCATTTGCCGGTGAAATTTGTCCAGGGTGGCCCACATAAAGTGCATCTCGACTCGAGCAATGGCCCGCGCATTGCTTTGAGTGTTAGCGCTAAGTCAGCGTCGGTCGACTCTAGGCCTAGTCTCCTGCTGCCTAGGTTTTTTCACAAGGATTATGCTACGAGACATCAATCATCAACCGACAGAAGGAAGCTGACACGGCAGATTTGCTATAATCGTAATAGGCCAGCATTCCCACTGCAGCCATCAATTTGGCGCTGACAACGTTGAATTTGGGTTATCCATGAGCGGTCAATAACAATTTTCAGTCATTAATGACCGCCCGACAATTCTCAAAATTTCAGTCATTAACAATTATCATTAATTTTTTTATTCTCTCTTAACTCAAGCAGTCAAAATTCACTTGCTCTATATATTCATCAAAACTGAATTTTTAACAAATGGAATAAATAGTGAACTCGTTTATGGAGAATATAAGGAATATAAGTAAGGTTGAGAATATAAGGCGTTGAATAAAACATTCAATGTGATAATTATCACATTGAATGTTTTATTCAACGCCTTATTATAATTAATCGAAACAAACACGTTAACAAAAGCACCGAGAAGCCAAGCCCACTATACGAATAAAAAACTTCCACAATACCAGTAACCATAAAAGCCAGGATTGATTGATTGAACATTGATTTTTAAAGGTAATAAAATACACCAAATGAACTCGACTTAAGGTTTCCATGATAAAAAACACTTCCACAATACCAGTAAACATAGAAGCCAGGATTGATTGATCGAACATGAATTTTTGAAGGGAATAAATACACCAAATGAGCTCGACTTGAAAGGTTCCCGTAAAATTTAGTTCCCTGTCGATATCTCCCTGTTCGTATCATATGAATCGCTATCAGTTTTATGCGAGTCCGTCTTCAACAACTCGCCCCTTATTTTCCAAGCAAGGAGACGAGATCCACCCGGCAACAGTGCAGCTGAAGTGCGACTTACACACGCCTAGCAATTAAGTACATTTACGGTTAATCTTTAGGGTTGATAAGGTAATAATATATACGTCGTACCTTACGGAGTTAGAATCATTACTCATCACTGCACTTGCAAACACTTCATATCACCAGAGAATCAAACACTTCATATTATTTGACAATTGAAAACAGATCAAAATTTCATTTGTCAACAGCATTGTTTGAAAAAACGCGAAACGTAAGAGCTCGCAGGTTCGCTCAAATTGCCACGCCATACAAAGGCAATGAAACGCACGTTGCATTATGGGAGCCACCGCGACTACAGAGCCATATTAGTACAGCAGCAGATAGCAGGTAAATAAGAGGAGTGGCTGAATATGTCTGCTGATGCATGGAGATACACGTACATGATGGATAGACGGTGCGGTACAGAGGTGATGAGTCAGTAATGAGAGTACACAAGAAACTGAAATAATACACTTATAGTCTCTATAGAGCGAGACTATTTATTGAAGAGGCTCAAGTCTATCAGCCAGGTAGTAATTAGCAACATTTACCTTGCTCTTCGTGGAATATTGTTATTATTTTATAACAGCAAAATACTGAAATTCAGTAATCCCTCACATATTGCAAGTGTTACGTTTTAGATATGGCCGCGATAGGTGAAATCCGCGATGGGAATTTATCTACAGATAGTACTTATTCAAGTATTTATGATATAATTGGTAAGTAAGTCTTTATTATTCAAAGTGTTTATAGATTAATCAAATTATAAGTTATAATAAGTCGATGGGTTAAAGTAGGCCAAAATGTTCCCACTGCAGTCATCACCAACACTCAGAGTAATGAGAGAGACTTCGTCCAAATATAGACGGACTTTTTACTTCGCGTGTTTCGTAAGTTAAAATTTTTGATATATTTTTTATCTGCCAAACGACCATCTCAGAACCCCCCAAACCAGAGAAGATACACGAATAATTTTCCTTATTAATATTCCTTTGAAATCAGCGATAAAGCCGCCGTAGTTGAAGCGCGGTATAGCAAGGGATGACTATATAAATTAATAGCTGTGCAATGAAAATGTTATTTCGGATAAGAGTCTTTCCTATAGATTGATGTGAATGAGTATAGTGGTGAAATTAATTTAATAGGGATTAAATGATGAATGAAAGTGAATTTTATGTAAATAGGGTTTAACCATCTCCGTTGTCTTCTGCAGATTGACCAACGATAGAGATTGCTCGTATAGATGGAAAAGCTGTACTAGTCGAAAAAATAATTGTAGCGAAAAATCTGTCAAATCGTCAACGAAAACCCGTCAACCCGTAACATTGCACGAGGCTGTTTGAGGAATGATAAAATAAACAGAAAATTACAAATCGAGTAAATATACATAAAAACTCACTATATTATTCAACGCACAAGTATGAAGGAGTAAAAAAAAGTTCAGAAATCACTGGAACTTTATAGTTTTTCTTCCAACTCTCAAACTGAATGTTCACTATCGGAATTTCACTTTCACTATCGGATTAGGCTCTAAATTATAAATTGAAAGCCGTTATCAATTACAGACCATCTCACTATTAAATGAAAAAACAATAATTAAAGGTCACGTAATCATTTATCCAAACTCTCATCTCTACCTTGTCGGGGGATATGGATCTCTCGATCATACGCATCCTCTACATAAACTATTATCACGATATCAAAACATATCAAAACCAATACAACGACAACAAAATAACAGATGTCGGATTACCTAGATAACTTGAGTCATCGCAGGTAAGCAGGACAGAAAACGTATATCGACAAAAATATGTGCTTGAAAACATTGAAACTCGTAGAACACGTGTTAACCCTGATAACAAGAATTGTATGAAGAATAATTTACCGCTCATACGACGAACGTATAATTTCACCAGAAAGTCACCATATATCACGCAGACGCGACAAGTGTTAAGGATTACCACATCATTTTTGCATGCTAAGAACAAATCGTGACTCAAAATGCAAACAAGCTGCATCCTTGACACGGGCCTTGCAGGGGCTGTGCAAACAGCCGCTCGCACTCCACCAGGAAAATCACGTGTAAACATAGATTAATAGACGTTTATTCCACGAAACTACGTTCAATTGACGTTTATTTCACGAAACAACGTTCAATTGACGTTTTTCACGAAAAACGTTATGTTGACGTTTTTCACGAAATAGCGTTCAATTGATGATTATTTCATTAAATAGCGTTCAATTGACGATTATTTCACGAAACAACGTTCAATTAACGTTTATTTAACAAAACAGTGTTTAATTCAACGTCAGATGTTTGGTAAGGGCTTGCGTACTGCAGTCAGTATACGGCGCAATGTCGCCATATGCTCGATAAAGCTATTCCGAGGTCCTAAGATTGTTCGTCAAAACGAATATCATCAAGTTTTCAGTGAAAATAAAAACGGAAATTTAAATTCCACGTCTTGTATGCCTTAATTAAGTACCAAGAGGAGAAGAGAGGTTCCTACTTTTGACTAGGGTACTTCCTATAAAATCCAAAATGCTTTTGGCTGACGCGTTTGCGGAATCGTTAGGATTTCCGCGTTGCTTGACGAGATCTCGACGAGATTTTACACTCTAACTAACGAAAGATAAAACACACAATGCATCGGAGTTCAACGCAACATATTTGCTCCTCCATACACCAATTAACACACGTTTGAACAATCAGAGGTTATCCCAACCAAGCGTAGTGCGCTCGATCATATTATACGCACGCGTGTCATCAGCTCGATCATATAAGCAAGCGTGTCATCAGCTCGATCATATAAGCAAGCGTGTCATCAGCTCGATCATATATACGCACGCGTGTCATCAGCTCGATCATATAAGCAAGCGTGTCATCAGCTCGATCATATATACGCACACGTGTCATCAGCTCGATAATGCGCACGTTTGTCATCAGCAAAAATGCACCGCGCACTTCAAGTCAACATGTCAATAGATCGGAGATAATTCATGGAAATTTTTTATAAACACAGCATACTCTATGGACAAGACCTCCATTAGAACGAGGTTAATTCTCTTCCTACATGCACGATAGCATCGATAAATTCGTCCATACTCCTGGAATATGACGAGCCATGAGAAGACAATGTGCTTTCTTGAAATGAACTACCAGCATCTGAACAAGTCAATTACTGGAACCAGAATATTAGGAATGCTTTATATTTGTTCAAACAAGACTGAGCGCTATTTATTAATAAAAATATTAAGCGACGTCACTGTTTGAACAAATAATTTTATTAAGCATGTATGAATAAATCTAAATTTTAAATTGTACGAAATATTGACAACTAAATGCTTCGTATACCAATATGGCGATCACGAGTCTCGGGAGCGACAGCGCTGGCCCTGACACAGAGCGATGACTCATCGCCGGGGCAACAGAAGTACATACTTGAACAGCACGTAACTGTACATACGTGCACTGCACGTAACTGTACATACGTGCAGTGAACGTAACTGCGGGGTTATGTACTGCGTGCTGTATGCTCATACTTGCACTGCACGTTAATTAAATGATTAAATAATATTTATTATTATTTTATAATATAATTATATAAACGAAGAATTAAAATGGAGACGATTTTAATTCATCGTATGCGCGACGATTAAAACCAACGATCATGTCTGGTCTGCGATTCAAATTCGTTGCAGCGGAATTTCACAAAATTTACTGCTGGATAAAAAGGGAATTATTATGAAGTTCTGGAATTGACAATTAAATTTTGCTCTAATTTCTGCAATAGCGTTAATTATACAAGTACAACAGCATAACTGACGAATTGTATTGAATAAACATGATTTTGAACATCAAGAGCAGATAGTGGTCAGTCGACGACCCATACATAAAATAGACCAATGAGTTTAAAAATTTTCTAAGTGGAAGTGGCAGAGCGAAATATCAATCGCCCCTACCGTTGAGAAGGCGCGCCCGCATGTACTGAAAAAAATAAAATTCAGTACTCACTGCAGTGAGTGACAGAGAGCGCATTTTCTCGTCGACTTACGTGCCACGCACACGGGGCACGCAAGCACGTGGGGGGAGAGATACGTGCCACGCACACGGGGCACGCAAGCACGTGGGGGGAGAGATACGTGCAACGCACACGGGGCACGCAAGCACGTGGGGGGAGAGATACGTGACACCGCAATTATTTAATAATAATAATAATATTATTTCGTGAGGCCGAATAATAAAGGCCGAATATATACTTGATTTACAGTGAATAGTAGAACGGCAAGCAATAACAGCTGAATAAATAGTCAAAATTTACTTTGATTACGGTGATAAAAGGACGATATCAAAGAGAAATGTGTAGGTCAAGGAGCAATAACACCCTGCTTTTATAATATAATTATTGTATGATAAATACTATCACTGCATAATAAAAGACAAGTTTGTTTGCAATGCATAAGAGAAGCACGGTTCGCCATGGCGCCGCCTCATCTGTCGCTGCACCACAACACCAAAATCAATGCGGCGCGCGCAGCCGCACCAGCAGCGGACGCGCGGCACAACCTCCCACCACCGCAGCCACGCTCACACTGACGCATGCAGACAACAACACAACATGGCTCAGCTGTCGTGGATTCGTGGTGCCAGCGACTATTTTCTTGAAAAACCTTGATTACACATCAGAAAAAATTACAGTTGGATGAAAAAAACCTAGTTTTATCCTAACATGTAATTTCTTGACAATAATTATTGATTGATTTTGCAATCAAAAAACCTAGATCTAGGTTTATAAACCTAGCGCTGACAGCACTGGGTTCCGCTGTCGTGGTGCTTGCTGCACGTACATTGCAGATATTGCACACAAGTTTTTTGTATTGTGTGCCATGAATCATGGAAAACAGAAATAAAGCGCCCAAGAATTATGACTTTAAGCGCCAAAAGTTTTGTACTATTATTGAGAAATCTACAACTATAAATATGACACTTCAATTCAAGTAAAGTAAGCATGGTTAACGGTCTCCGTGGAGTTGGTATAACTCGCTCGTTCAACCTAAAAGGACGACAGCACTGACGAAAAAAAAAAAAAATACGAAAAAAACTGACGAAAAAAAAAATCGACAGATAATACTGTCCCCAATTCTCATTGTAAGCAAAATACACTAAAACGAAAAATTTGTCCAACAGTTCAAAATTCACACCGCATGTAATATACTCAATATCTAAAAAATTTAACCGAAGTCAATTCTATAATTTGAATTTATCTCCAATTCGGCGTATTGTAGATGTTTTCTCGGCAATTTTTCAAGTGAGACAAAGGTCATTATATAATTCATGTGTCTCCGTTAGACTAATTCCATTGGTCTGGCAAGAATTGCACTAAGTTCAACAACTTAACAGCGTCAGAAGTCTGACGATGGACGAAAAGAAAGTCCATCTGACGATGGACTTTCTTCAATAAGAAAGTCAGACAGTGGACGAATTTTCCCTCCAGTGTCAGCGCAGCGACAAATTAGCAGCAGATACTTAAGTGCTAGTTAATAACTTAGCTAGCACCCGCAAAAAATTCCACCGTAAAATTTAAATAAGATGTGTAAAAAAATGTTTCGGAAGAAATGATGCGATAATTTCAAAAACTTACTGTGATGAAATGGAATTATTACTACGAAATACCCTACCAAACGAAAATTTCTATTTACGGCCCTTCATGATTTAAGATTTTAAGTCAAATAGTGACTAATACGAAATAATAATAATAGAGAAAAATGATGATAACAACAATAATATTATCAATAATAATAATTATACGTAAGAATAATTAGGTTATATACGTAATAATAAAGTCATGTTACTTATTCTGAGCAATAACAAGTATTAAAGCAACCTGGCCTTACCGGGATCGTATGGCCGACTTACCGGCGGCCAGATAAGCAGGCTCTCGATGCCAACCAAAGCCAATATCTGCGATAGCGACTATCTTGGTATCTTGGTGCCATATCGCGTCTACTGGCTGCCATATCGCGTCTACTGGCTGCCATACCGCGTCTACTGGCTGCCATATCGCGTCTATTGGCTGCCATATCGCGTCTATCTACTCGCTGCCATGTCTCACTACTCACTGCCATGTCTCACTACTCACTGCCATGTCTCACTACTCGCTGCCATGTCTCACTACTCACTGCCATGCCTCACTACTCGCTGCCATGTCTCACTACTCGCTACCATGTCTCACTACTCGCTGCCATGTCTCACTACTCGCTGCCATGTCTCACTACTCGCTGCCATGTCTCACTACTCGCTGCCATGTCTCACGACCCCACAGTTGATGTAAGGAACTCAGAACGCAAGAGTCAACCTTTAGCCGCCTGTTGAAATTCCGCCAATAATGAGCTCTAATGACACAGCAATAGGTTCGGAAATTCTGTAGCGAATGAATTACACAAAAAGCTATGTTATTAACCGAGTAGGCTAAGTGCAATAAGAAACAAAAATTTACTGCATTAACCGAGTAGGCTAAGTGCAATAAGAAACAAAAATCTACTGTACACTCACCTGTGGGGATGTTGCACCAGCACCAGCTGAGGTACCGGTACTAGTGCCAGTGATAATTGTCTCAACTATTTTATCAGCTGGAACGGCACCAGTACTTATCGCGTCAGTATTGATTTTCAAATTAAAAGCCACTTCGGCAGTAGCGGGAGTAACGGCGGAGCTGGTATTGCCGGTGTTACGGAAACCATCAGAAATTTTGTTACGAAAGCTTTCAACTTTGGCGCTTAAAGAAGCAGCTTCATAATTCAACGGAGCGTCAGTGGAGACTGAGGAATCGGTGTGAATAGAAACGCCTTCAAAATCGCCAGATAAATCCGATACACAATTCAGTAAATCACAACCGTCGCCCATAATGTTCACTTCACCATCATTTGCATTCACAAGACCAACATTGGGATTACAACACACATTTGCGACACTCGGCATCAGGTCCAGTTGATCGTTGAGGCTTTTGGATTTCAAGTAGAGCTTTGATGGAGACTTTCGAGCAAGCGGCAGGCGGATGAAGGAATCAGCGCTAGGGCGTCTATCAAGCATATTAAGGGCTTCGTTGGTTGAAGTCTTGCCTTCACATGTGAAGGATTTGGAGACGGCAAAAGGCGAGGCAGACTTCGTAATCTTCTTGCGTTTTTTCACCAAATGACCAGGAGGCAACAAGCCAGAATTTTGTTCAGATCCGACAAAGTTATGGTATGTTACACCCCCTAATAAGCCTCGCGTTACGCTGGTCTCCTGAATTTCATCGAAATCAGCATTGACTTCATTTGCTCCTCGAACGTATCCAATATTAGATCGCGGTTCATGACCTCTATACCCTCGGCCAAAATCAGAGGTCCTTTCGGTTGCTTCTAAGCCGTTGATGAACCTTGGAGGTTTTCCTTGCGATTCCAAACCACCTCCGAAATTTGACGACGCTTGCAGTCGATGAGCTGCAGAATCCGTTAAGTTTGCATCATAGCCCGGAGCTGGGCAGCGCTCCAACTCAGACGTGATGTCGTAACTAAGAGGATGGAAGATCCGAGAACTTGCACTGCTACCTGGAGAGCGAATGGTAGTACTAGAGTTCTGATTCGACCGCCTGAACAAAGGAGAGGAACTCAATTGGTTTTCGTACTGTGGATCTTTGCGAGCGTATCTTGACGCTAGTGATTGGGAACTCCGAGAGTTGAGAAGTTGCGCCTGCGTTGCGTCATTTTGCTGTTTCTGCCACAAGAGCTCGTTGTGGATTTGTAGGTTGCGTATGTGATGGTTACGCTGTACCGCTGCTCCACTTGTAGGCATTTGAAACTTTTTGGCGTTCTTTTGCTGTGTTTGCAAGTTGTCATTGAAGACGTTATGAAGACGCTTGTCCCGACAAGGTATTGCGTTACTTACACTAACATTACAAGCAGTACTTGTGGTATGAGTATTTAAATTGTTGGGGTATGACACTGGACTATTGATAAGATCTATACACGTGTTACTTAAAGTAGAAGTAATACCATTGGCGGCAAAGGAAGTGGTACTATTGACGATATTTCTAACGACATTTTCGTAGGTAGGAAAGGTTCTTTGGTTGTGGTTTGATGAGATCAGAGAGTTGCGGGCACTGGGATCAGTGCTCCTAATACTGTTGCATAAATTATTCATGAAGATTGAGGTGCTGTGGCCGCCGCTTGAGAAACTGTCTTCATTCAGGGAATCTCGGGCATTGAAACGGCCTGGAATGTTGGAACATTTGGGATTTGGAGGCAAGCGCCCTCCAGAAATGGAATAAAATTCGTCAGCGCGGTAAAGCGCATTGCTGCAGTTCTGTACGTCATAAATATGGCCGTTTATCAAGCAATTTTCACGTGAAGAATCTTCGTTATCGACAGTGTTGTTAGCAGTGCTTGTTTCGCAAAACTCTGGTCCAAAGTTAATATCAGAGAAGTTATCTCGAATTTTTGTGTTATTGACACCAGAATAAACTTGATTGTAGTTGTTGTTGCTTACTTTAGCAGTGTACGGTGCTAAGTTTGTCCCGTCTGTGGCAGAGACAGACGTTAAGGGAAGACTAGCGAGGGTAGACGTGAACCCTCGAGTTGAATTACCATTTGGTGTTAAAGGGCTGCGCAGGATAGTGTTGGTGCGAGTGTAGATAAAAGAATTCTGAGAAGAGAGATCACAATTGGACGAGAAACAGTTTATATTTTTCGCTACACCGGCGTCGGGACCGCGAACATAATCCACGCTTTGAGCGAAAGAAGTATTATTTGTTGGAATAAATTCATTTGAAGTTACATTCGAATAAGCATTTTCCTGTGCTGCAACTCTAGCCTGATGATGCAGGTTGTTTTGTGTGGAACTTAGCATTGAATGATATTGCGGTTCAGAATAACAGGAGTTTGCCAAAGATGAGCAGACGTTCCGGTGAGGAGACTGGGTTGATTTTTGGGGCGTGCGTGCGATGAGGGGCGTGAGGTTAAACCTCCTGCTGGGGGAAGAACCTACGTCGTCGTCATCGCGCCTGATAAACAAAAATATAATTAGATTTACAAATAAAATATTAGATTTACAAAAAAAAATATTATTTGATTTACAAAAAAAAAATATTATTAGATTTACAAAAAAAATATCATTTGGCACTCGGAACACAAGGGCATTTTTTTTAAAGAAAACTAAATGTATTACTCGTTTCAGATGAGACATTCTTTATGATAGTAAATAGATTGTGAAGATTGTTCAACTGGGAAGAACCTACGTTGCCGTCATCGCGCCTGATAAACAAAAATACTATTAGATTTACAAAAAATATTATTAGATTTAAAAATTAATATTATTAGATTTACAAATAAAATCATTTGGGACTCGGAACACAATGACACTTTTTTCAAGAAAAACTAAACGTACGGTATCACAAGTTTTCGATGAGGCGTTCTTTATGATAGTAAATAGATTATGAAGATGGTTCAACGAGCAGATACAACTGTAAATAATTGATTTAAAAAAAAAACTTTCTCAATTGAAAAAAACTAATGAAGGACCAAAAAAATTCAATTATATATATTAAAGCTAGACAAGGAATCAATTCATTTCAGCAAACTTTCCTTCCGAACACAAATAAACAGCAAGATGAAACTAAGTAGTGTTGAGACCAACAACTAGACGCGCACAAATCCAAAACAATCATCATACATGTAAGTAAATTTTTGGCAATCTATGGCTCTCAACTTAAATCCCAGCAATAAAACAGTTAGATGCTTTAATACGTTGCAAAATTCCTAAATAGCAGGCCTAATCCTGCGTTAGATAACTTATCAAAATTATTTAACCCCAATATTACCGAGTAAATAGGTGAGTGGAAATTGGAGTTCTCTAACTCGATTTCATTTTCAAAACTCAACAGAAGATACAAATTAACTTGTATTTCTAAACATAAACTCACCCCCTACAAATTTACTTGTATTTAAACAAATTTACTTGTACATATGAGCTCACTTCACGAATATCAATTTCTACTTCTAACACATGAACTCACACCGTAGAAATTAACTTCTATTTCTAAACATAAACTCAGCTCATAAAAATCAACTTATATTTCTGACAAATTAACTCACCCGGGACAAATTTAATATTATTTCTTATATATGAACTCAACCCGGACAAATTTAATAGAATTTATAGTCTCATAAACTCGCCTCATACAAATTAACTATTATTTCTAAACATAAACTCAGCTCATACAAATCAACTTCAATTTCTAACAAATGAACTCACCACACATAAATTTACATCAATTTCTAACACATAAACTCACCCCGGACAAATTTAACAGTATTTCTAACACATAAACTCACCCCGGACAAATTTAACAGTATTTCTAACACATAAACTCACCCCGGACAAATTTAATAGAATTTCTAACACATAAACTCACCCCGGACAAATTTAATAGAATTTCTAACACATTAACTCACCCCGGACAAATTTAACAGTATTTCTAACAAATAAACTCACCCCGGACAAATTTAATAGTACCGTATTTCTAAACATAAACTCACTGGGATAATTCGAGATCCTCCGGACTGCTGCCAACAAGTAACTCGGGCGACTGAGGGTCGCAGAGTTGCTGGGGATGAAATATGAGGGAAGGTAAGGGAGGGGGTGAGTCTCTTGCCCCTACGACGCTCTTCGCCTGGTCAGAACTCTTCGTACTACACGACCGCGTGAAATTATTAGAGTCGCAAACAACGTTACCAAAGTCTGGTCCCTGCCCATAAGGCTCTGAATGAACACTTCCGAAGCGGCGGGTTCTAGGCACGTTCTTAACAGAAGATCTCCTGGAGTTGTTTAAATCAGAAGCATCATGATTTTGGGCCCCATTGCACGAGGGAGAATTGGGCTGTGCAGGTGCACAACGTTCCTTGGCCACGACAGTCAAGTTGTTCTTAGCACAAGGACTCGCAGAAGCTCGACGGGGGGCGCGCGGACGAGACGACTGCCGTATAAGAGGCGACAATTTGGAAGATAAGTTAGAATTGTTTGATGCCGCTGAATGGTTATTACACTTTGACGCACATGAATTATGAGAGTTCTGTGAATCATTCAAGTTGGTTTGCGTAGAATGAGAGGTTGAAGGAGAATTTAAGGAGGTTGGATAAGCAGGGAGGTGATTATATGTGGAAGCTGCGCCACGGGAGTTCCTCGAATTTGAATCAATTGATGAAAAAGCACCAGCGACGTTTGGTAGAGTTTGAATTTTACTTTCCATTCCATCGCCTCCACTTCGTTTCCCTAAAGGGATTTTGGTTTGCCTAGCTCGTCCTCCCCCAACACATAACTTGTTCGGGGAAGCAGAAGTAGCAAACTGGTCGTTGCTATCACCAGCTGGAACTCTAGGATTGCTTGCAACTGCTGGAGGACATGCAGTACAAACTTCCTCTGATGGTGAGCCGTTACTGGTCTCTGTGTAGTTGCTAGTCTCTGCGCCGTTGCTGGTTTCTGCGCCGTTGCTGGTCTCTGCGACATTGCTGGTCTCTGCATCGTTGCTCTTGACAGGAGAAATGTCGGTACTGTCCATCTGGCGGCAAGGAAGTGGAGGTACTGCAGAGCTGCCGGACAAATGAGCGCGAGATTGGGAGTCCGTGGGGGAGAAACTAGTGGAAGATGACATTACAGAAGCACCGGCAGAGGTAGTGACAGGTGCAATGGTGGAACAGTGAGCTGCAGCAGAAGCACCCGAAAAAGATGCGTCAAAATAGACAGAGGCACCAGTGGAGGGCTTGACGGGAGTGACAGAGGCACCAGAGGAGGGCTTGACAGGAGTGACAGAAGAGGGATTGACAGGATTGACAGAAGCTGTAGAAGGGGTTGTGACAGCGGAACCATGGCTAGAAGGACTTTTCGCTTCAGCAGAAGGCTTCATGATGACATCAGTAGGTCGAGAGCACCACCTGCACAATTAAATAAATATTGAGAATTCGTTTAACAAAGTAGAAATTACTTTGCGGTATACAACACAAATTCTCCAATAAATTAAGAAACGAATTAAGCAGCCATCAAACGTGTAAGTTTAGCGTCAATACAAAGAAGTCTCTACTCACCGCTAAGACTGAACCAAAAGGTCTTCTAATTTGAGTCATATCTTTTTTACAAGCAAGCAAGTAATTGGGCTAAAAGTTTTTTGGAAAACTTCATTTTGATCTCGAACATTGCATGCTACTAGAGGCTTTTGAATGAATGACAAAACGTTTTGATTTGAAACCCATTTGACATTTTCCTATACCGTATACATCTGCCAACACCGTATACATCTGCCTATACATCTGCCTATACCTCCGCCTATACCGTATACATCTGCCAATACATTCATATTTCCTGAATTGCAAGCTACCACCGACCAGTTGATCCGTCTTTTAACTATTACAATCATTTTGTATCGGTCGTCAGCAGACGGGAGAGGATGACTCACTCATTTCTCTGAGTGACGACGCATGGGTACAAGAGTCTCACCTGACGTCAGTGCAGCAGCTCATGACTCACTCATTTCTCTGAGTGACAACGCATGCGCACAAGAGTCTCACCTGACGTCAGTGCAGCAGCTCGTGACTCACTCATTTCTCTCAGTGACGACGCATGCGTACAAGAGTCTCACCTGACGTCAGTGCGGCAGCTCGTGACTCACTCATTTCTCTCAGTGACGACGCATGCGTACAAGAGTCTCACCTGACGTCAGTGCTGCAGCTCGTGACTCACTCATTTCTCTCAGTGACGACGCATGCGCACAAGAGTCTCACCTGACGTCAGTGCAGCAGCTCGTCGTCAGGAGGACGGAGGGCGGAGCTACAGCTTCCTAGCCGCTGCCACATCCTCGTCTGCAAACAAAACTTGCATAAGATGATAGTCTACGAGTGAATAATTCAGTCTGCGCGTGAATAATTCAGCCATGCTTGGACAAGGTACTCAAAAACCAAAATAGATTGGTAATTAAAATAGGAAATATTGCAAAGCAAAACATCAACTCACGACCAAAGAATGATGAAAATGAAACCTTCATCGCCCCCAAAGTAGTTTAGTCATTTGTCTATTGGCGGCAACTCTAGTTGCCAGATCTTGGAAAGTCATAGCAATGACTTCAAGACAATAAATTTAAGCTAGTCAGTCAACCCAATTCCAAATCGTTAGCCCACAGCCAGCCTAACCCCACACAGTCAGCCCGTAGTCAGCCTAACCCCACACAGTCAGCCCGTAGTGACGGAGCCACTTAAGCGTCGTGGCGGCGCAGCTTTAAGACCCGTCGCTGCCCAGTTTACAGACAAAGTTGAGCAAACTCTCCACTCTGCCAGGACGCTTACCGACACTACCTTTAGCTTACACAACTATGATAATTATATGCCAATAATTATCGTTTTACAGGCGATTACCACTTCATATTACGCATTTTGCGTTGATTTAATCGATTAAATGAACAAGATGATTAAATGGATCAATTAACAAGATGATTTAATGGATCAAACGAACATGGCCGACTAACTGGATCCCAAAACAAACCAGTATGTGGGCTACCGACATACTGAGCACCGCCACGCAGAGCGGGTATATAAGAACTTGACAATGATTATTACAGTGGGACAATCTTTGCTTATTCCGGCATTAATGATGACGCATATGACGAAGGCAAATAAAAATGGACTTCGATCTTCAATGACGCCAAAATCATTTATCTGATTTAGGGTAATCGCAAAATTTGATGCATTAGATATTATGCTTACATTTATAAACCCATTAAAACAATTAATGGTAGCACAAAATGAAATACGCAGAGTGTGCAGAACATCACCTGAATGCGTAAATATTCTACCGACAACTTCAACAGTTTGTAATGCAACTTTTAGTCTAAACTTGAAAAATCCAGTTTATAGCAAAATGTACGCATATCTTTTCTACGCAAACTTTAAATTAAATTTAAAAAGCTCACCGATAAACATTTGCAACTACGAAACCAGGCAAGATTCATTGTTTATATCACGAACTAAAGCCTTAAATGGCCTCCGATAAGCCTCCCAACTCTTCAAACGGCGCAGTTTATATACGCTAAGACCCTCATTATAATTTAGTTGGACAATCGATGGGCAGCGGCGGCTAACGTGGCTACGGCACGAAACACGTACGGCAATCATCCGATAACGAAACTGTGAGCGTTTTCTCTTATTTTCGTACTGGTGTTGTTATCGGCGTCTTGATTGATGTCGTTTTTCTAATACTATTCGCCCTGGTTAGTAACGATGCACTCGGTTCGTCCAAAGACTCGAAACAAAACTTCAGCGCTGCTTGCAATGCTTCTATCCTACATAGTGAAAACAACATGGAAACTACGTGAAAGGATTTTAAGTCTTATAGCTGAACATCTTATGTCGACTGTTGGACGTAAATAACTGTTCAAGATAACTAAATATAATTAGATAATAGACCCGGAACTGACTTGGGCCCACTGCCGATAGATGGTATTTTATTTACCGCTTTTCGAATTCGGTTGCCGCGAATAATACATCAAAATAATTTGTATCCAATCTTCAATAAAAATTACGGATTTTTCGTGTGTTAATATTTTGACACTATCTAAAGTACGGTACTACGTATCCGTTGCCAATCCTCACTACCAAATATTCAATATTAATATTTCCTTAGTAGCCAATTCATCACTTCCCTAACACTTTCAAACTAAACCGACGATCATTATTCATGAGTTCGAAAAACTAATTCGTTATAGTTAACTCAGGGTAAATCAAGCACAAAAATGCTAGCTGTGATGAGATTTGATAGTTTNAGATGGCGATTCGGACAGAATAACGATTTGCTAAAGTTAAACTTGATATAATGATGGCTATTCGGACAGAATAACGATTTGCTAAAGTTAAACTCGATATAAAGATGGCGATTCGGACAGAATAACGATTTGCTAAAGTTAAACTTGATATAATGATGGCGAGTAGGACAGAATAATGATGCCTATTCACTTTTCAAGAAGCCATGCGTGCACGAGAAGCTCCAGTACAACACCTCAGCACGCGGGCGTCGCACCTGAACGCTAATCAATAGGCCTGAGGCGTGCACCACAACTTAGGTCTACAGGCCTACGCGTCCTGTATGACCCCGACACTGAGGTCATTTGGTTCCTCCAGCGCCTCAAGAAGTGCTTTACCGAGGGTTTCTTAGCACCTCAAGAAGTGCTTTACTGTCGGCTTCGTATAAGCACCTCCTGAAGAACTTTACAGAGAACGTTCATACTTCTGTAGCTTATGGAGGACATGCAACGCGCCCCTTTGAGAGAATCAATAGCTTTGAACAAAATTCCACGCTTTTACAGAGGACTTCGAACACCGCTAGATGTATTTACCGCATAGGATTTACTTCACTCCTTGACCAATATATTGTACGTAGGATTGTTCAACTCGGGGTATTTTGTGCCCACTTTCCAAACATGGGAAGTAAGATGCTTGTATACCACGTGTGTCGGAGCACCAAAAATGAACGCACTATCATCATATAGAGACCATGACACGTGAATTGAATCCGATTCACAGGCGCAAGCGATCAAAAATGGTGATTGAATGAACATAGTAACACTACAGTTCCTCACAATAAGAATACGAGGAATAATTATAGATCCGGATATTTATATTAATTATTTAAATTAACCGGGCTGTTTAGTCCTCCTGGAGGTGATAATTATGGTTGGATCGCACACCCACCCCCAGAGCGAAGGAATGAAGTAATTAATTAATAAGTTCGCCCACCGTTTACCTTTAATTTTGTTCGGATAAATTTTTCCACGCGGCTAAGATGTTCTTACCGTTGTTGAAAATTGTTTCGTTACTTAATCAGGAACGACTTCGCCTCCCGGGACAATGATGGTACTTTTACCCATATTTTAGATGAGAAATGCGCATCTTAAGACCGATATTAGTACTAGCTGATAGAATAAGTTTGTTTATACACGCGCGATTAAGGACCAGAGAATTAATTGATTTTAATTTTCTAGTTTTTTCAACAAAAGGTCGTTATGCATGAAGTCATATATTATACCAAACAGGAATACACATATTGTTGACCAAAACATGAAGAATTGAGATATAGCGTGGAAATTTTATAGACGTTTAGAATTTAAGGATCATTAGAACCCAATTCTAACAGGAGAGTGGATGACGAACTATTTGCCGCAAACTAGCCGTCGATATTCCAGCGAAGATCTCCAAAAAGTAAATAGGGAAAGAATCCAACAAAGAGCAACTGGCAGTAGCTGGCAACTGCTTACATCAGCTGATCGATCTGCTGAGTCCAGCCGCAGCACAGGGAAACTGAATACCTGAACGCGAAGGAAAGGTCGTGCGAACTGCTAAGTGGAGGTCGGGGAGCTAGCAGACTATTTTGATTAGATAAGAAATGAACAGACAACAGTTAATATGGAACATAAACTGGCAGGTGGACTTTAGTGCATAATCACGCTGGTGCTCATCCATTAGCTGAGTTAGTTCACAGCAAAAAGCTACCTACTTCAACCCAAAACTACGTTAGATAAATGATGATGGAAACATACACTTTAATGCGCACAAAACACATAGCAGCTAACTCATCCAAGCGCGCAGGAACGCGGAAAAGAATTTTGAGAAATTATATTCAAAGTGAGCAGAAAATTCTTATCGCAACTTGCCGCCAAAAAATATTCCAACAACATGACCCTTATCTTCGCATCTCATAGCATGTACACTCCAGAGAAACGTTTCACGAAAGAATGCATTATCTGTCGCCCAGCTCTCACCCACAAAGCTAGAATAATCTTGCAAATCGCAGACTCAACAACAATATGCAGAAATAGGGGGTCATACTATCAAATAGCTCAAGTTTATATACGTAGCGGCCGATTTCTCGTCTGTGATTGGTGAGGTAAAGCTTATTGCCGTTAGTTAGTTAATTGAATGAAAAGTTACGATTTCATAACTATTCGTGATAGAATCGTTCGGCTTTTGCGGTCACGTTTAATTAAGAAGGGCGAACAGCTGGTGCATGAGTGCAGAAAGAATCCCGAGCACGACATAACTGGCCTAATACGAATCGTCGGTCATGGAGCATCAACTCGCTTACGAGCCGTCAAGTTTTTGTGCGCAGGTATAACGTTCTATGAACTCGCGGGCAATGATCCAGAACAACTTTGATATCAAGTTAGCCATCTCACAAATAATTACACATAGGTCATAAGAGTTGAATTTAATCAGTAGCAAATCCCACAGTGCTAGAGGGAGTTTTTTTGAGCCATATTTCCGGGTCTTCTGAGACGGCTGTACAACGCTCCGGGAAATTTCAGCAACGAAAAATGAAACAAAACAAAAAAATCTGAAGAACCGAAACGAGCTATCGACTCAATTCTTACATTTTTCTTCCGTTGGATTATAGTTATCAGCTCTGATTATGAATGCAACACAGAAGCGTTGACCGAATAGCTGGAAAATACCAGAAAAGCAATACACATTCCTCACGATATTCAGTTCAGGTCTCTCGTAAGACTAAATACAAATTGAAGGCACGAATCCGTCCGTTCATAACCATTATATTATACTATCGTGATTATAACTGATATTGAGTTCACATGCACCCCTGCGACTAGACTCAGTTCGCATCCCAGACCAAACTCAGTCTAAATACCTCAATAGAATGTCCACATCCCTCATCCTTCTCAGTACATAACAAATAACAATATCAAGTCCACATGTCTTAGAAGACTCAGTCCACCCCCAGTCCCCCCCAAACAACGTCTCCTGACGCATTTTATCCCCGCATTTTATCCCCCCCTCCCCGCATTTCATCGTATGAGAACCATCAGCAGCCCTTGCAAGACATCGTTCATGGAGGGCAAATGTCGGGACGCAATTTAAGGTCAGCTGCTCGGTTGCGTTAATCCTGCGAGCAACAGCCACCGCTACAGCCAACTGCTACAGTTCTGCGGTCATCATGTATAAATTTCTCTGCCGTATGCTCCTTCTCAGTTCAAAAAACTCTTTTTCATTTTGCTCTCTATAATATATTTTAAAGTTCACACGTTTTCTTCACACTGCTTCTGGAAGACTTCTTCCCACATTATACTTTTTCCGCCTTTCCTGATCATCATCTCAAAAACCTTCCTTTTCGTTTCCTCAAATATCTATTTATTCATTACTCATGCACACAGTCACTATTAATTGTCATAATATCGTCAATATTCTAGACTTTATATACTCACTCATCACATTCTCACTTTTCCTTGAACTTACGATTTACTTACGATGATTAGGGTACTCACCAGGCGATGGTAGATGAGGTTCGTAATGTCATTTGTATCTTCAAATTCTATAATCCACTATAAATATTTATTAATATCTGTAGGGGAGAAAAATGAGATGTCAGTAACAATAAATAAAAAAAATAAAAATAGATTAGGATTAGCACCAGCCTTAAAGAAAAAATTATAAGAAAGTTGCTAAATAATACAAGGGTGAGCACGACTAAAAATTTATCATCTAATCAGATCCATAAAAAATGCAGCTAATAAGTACTGGAATATTTGGTGTGCAGAACACAAGTGTTCCGGTGAGGGTACTTTGCTGAGGCAGGCATGAACATCTAGCGCCTATGATACGAAAATTCAGGACAACTAAACGCAAACCACAAAAGCACTACCACAATATGCACATTATAAATTACAAAACTGTAAACACATACACATATACTCCACAACCTAATACAAAAGACCAGCGATTCTATTTATTCATTACTCATGCACACAGTCACTATTAATTGTCATAATATCGTCAATATTCTAGACTTTATATACTCACTCATCACATTCTCACTCTTGTTTCTCTAGTCGCAAGCTTTTGCCGTGATCAACTGTAGTATGTAAGAGTAAGCTAAATTAGGTTGGAATATGTTATTGTATGTTAGATTGGGTTAGGTTATGTTAGGTAAAGTTAGGTTAAAGGACGATAGGTAAAGATTGGTCATGTAAGGTTATGTCGGATTATGTTGTGTTGTGTTATGATATGTAACGTCATTATACATTATGTTATAATAAGTCAAGTTATGTAATGTATTGTTGTGCGAGTTTGGTGATAAACGAAAGTATTATAAATGAGTTTTGAGAATAAACGGCCGGTGTTTGTTAGACGTGTTATTTTGTTTGTTGAGATTTTGGATGGAAGTAAGTACATAGATAGGAGTGACGGGTGTTGAGAGATATGTGCGCGGGCACGTATTTAGTATATATGTGTATATTGTTATGATATAAATTTGATTGTTGTGTGTGTTTGTTAATAGTATTTAATGTATTGTATGTATGGTTTTATGTATGTAGTGGTTTTATGTTGTTGATTATAAATTATTGGGGCTGTGTGTCGGCTATCTGGTTTCTCTTGTCGCAAGCTTTTGCCGTTATCAACTGTTCATCGACATAATAAAACGTTTATTTATCGTACGAAGTCCGACAAAATCAATGTGGGTATACGCTGAGAATCCCTCAACACTTATTATTCAGGATTATTCAGGATCAAAACAATACTAATTATTCAGGATTATTCAGGATCAAGACAAGGACCGCATTACCAGTGGCCAGAAATAGCTGACGTTCAGTCGGTAGCTATGCGGCACGGATTATCAAGAAGAAAATATAGAAGCATAAGGCAGCAGGCATTAATAAACAAGGTTAGTAAAGCTGAGGCATGCAGGAATCCACCCTGACGCTGGCCACTCAGCGTCATCAAATATATCGATGACTAAGCATTAATTTTACAAAAAATGCACGGTCACAGGGATGGAAATTAACTGAAGAGAAGTAGGGAATGGATACATAAATCTTATCGTATGTTGCAGCACGTTGCCTCAGTGAAAAGCATGAGTCCAGTCGTATTATTTGAACAAAAATAATCACAATCAACTTGCCGTGGAAAGATCTCAGTCTCAAAATTACCGTAAAATCGAGTTGAATTTTATCGATAATTGTATTTTCCCCAAAAAATAGGGGAAAATATATTAAATTTGGTCATAAAACAATCTTTAACACGATTTTAGAGGTAATTTCGTGAGCTTTTTTCCTTGAACTTACGATTTACTTACGATGATTAGGGTACTCACCAGGCGATGGTAGATGAGGTTCGTAATGTCATTTGTATCTTCAAATTCTATAATCCACTATAAATATTTATTAATATCTGCAGGGAAGAAGAATGAGATGTCAGTAACAATAAATAAAAAAACTAACAATAGATTAGGATNCAATTGTCGTCTTCGCAATTGTCTCCACGATTGTCGTCTCCGCGATTGTCGTCTCCGCGATTGTTGTCTCCATGATTGTCCTCTCCGCGATTGTCGTCTCCGCGATTGTCGTCTCAGCGATTGTCGTCTCCGCGATTGTCGTCTCCGCTTTTTTTGTCTCCGCGATTGTCTTCTCAGCGATTGCCACTGCGATTGTACAACGTCGCAAAGAAAACAAGTTGGGACAACAATGAATCCCGCGATGCTCTCCGGTAAAGTTCATCACACGAGTCCATTGAGAAAACAAACATTTTAGCCACATATCTCTGCATAAATTCACTTACACTGAACACAAAACACGACAACGACATCCTCAATGAAAGAACAATCAGGTCCTTTAGATATTAGCACGAGCCACTGGTAGGATTATAACCAATTCCTTTCAAGGGTGTAACGCAACAAAAGGAGGCAGGGAAATTTCACAACCAAATCGAGCTTCATGATTGGGGTAAACATCATTTACCAAAAGAACCGATACCTGAAGCATAAGTTAACTGTATTATAAACAAATATTAGAGCGATAGCATTGAAGACGGTGTAGTTAAGGAACCCTGTCTAGCGACTTGCATGGAGCTCTTCAAAGCTCCGTCAATAAAGAGGCGTGCTGCGCAAGCACTGATAGAGGACGCGACACCTGCGCACCTGCCCCAACGACCGTCAATGACACACTGAGAGGGAAACATCGCAGCAGCGGCATAAATCTACGGGCCGCTGACACCTATAATGGCCAGCATGAGACGAGGGCACCACGCAGTCCACGAAAAAGAAGAAGAGCTGCTATAAAAGGATCGAGGCCAGAAGCAATGAGAAACTAAATAAGAAAAGAAGCGCCGGGAAGAATGAATAAGATCAATTAAGAAGACAGTAAGTTGGTGCTTTAGGGACACAAACATCATTCAATGTAAATGAATGGATTTCAACGCAAATAATTTCGAAATACTTCATTCAATAAAAATTCTCATTCAGATTACGATCGAACCCTGATTACGATCGAATCAGATTACGATCGATGAATGCAACCTAATGCATCACCAGGTATAATCACAAACCAATGATCAAAATAATAGAGTATTTCATACGCAATAACAGCACATTCAAAAAAGGATATATTGTAATTACTAGAAAAGACAAATTACAGAACACATATAATTATGAGAATAGCTCTTCAAGTCGTTGAAAAAACATTAGCAGGGAACATTCCTCTTGTATCTGAAATTACGGACGATTGGTGTTAACATGCTTTAATTTAATGCATGAGATATGGGAAGACTAGGAACAGATTCCCAGGCGTCTCATAGTGCATTTGTTTTGAGCAGGCATCTACAAATTATCAGCAGCCATTTTCCTCATTATTCTGGGGACCTCAGTGTATACAGCAATACATTAAATAACTTCATTATTACATGCAATTTCATTAAAAATAACAGTGCAGCTTCTTATACGGTATAGTAAAATAATGACACATCATAACAGCTCATCAACCGAACTTGGGGCAACATGAGGCCATGTCTCGTTAAAGGCCCATAAAGTTTTTATTATCATGGATACAAGCTCAGCGAGACTAGACCCGCACATAACGATACACCAACTTCGTTTATCTGCCCATAGCTTTCAAAAAATCATAAAAATGAAATTGTAATTTTTAATGAATAATACCTATATGCATATTGTGGAGTCAACTGCTCATGCTACACCTAACAATATTTAAGAGTCGCCCCAGCTTCTGGTAATCCAAATCAGAAGCTGCCTTGTCTGTAAATTTTCACTGGGTCTGAGAATATGTGTATTACAACTTATGTAATACGCATGTGAACAGTTATGGGTAGCATCAGCAAAAGCACAGTCCATACAATAATACTAAAATACACAAAATAATATTAAAATAGATATCAGCAATAATCTACAAGTGAATTTTCATTAAAATGCCGGGTTATTATGATGAAGAGATTATATTGATGAAGAGATTACCTATCATATTTTATGAAGAGATTACCTATCATATTGATGAAGAGATTACCTATCATATTCATGAAGAAATTACCTATGGTACCATATTTATGAAGAGACTACCTATCATATTTATGAAGAGATTACCTTTCATAACAATGAAGAGATTACTCAAGATTACCTATCAAGATAACTATGGCTTCCTCAGCAATGCTAAACATGAATTTTAAGTTTGAATCTATTCATAAAATATTCATCTGTATGAGTCAGAGTTACTATTGAAAGTTGTGCTTACTCATATTAATAAATTATTGTACTAGCAGTAACCTCAAACTGTTCCTGTGGTGGATGTACTATTTCTTGTCTTGGAAACTATTTCTTTTGGAAATGGAAATAGTTTTTCCCAAAACTATTTTTTGTACTTGAGCTTTCTTTGACAAATGGTCTGGAAAAATGGCCGGATTGTGGAAGACTGTATTGAAATAAGTTCCAAATGTCGACTTCCACAAGTTGCTTGTCAATATTTTTGAAATTAGTTCCTTCTCCAAGCATAAGTACATTATTCCTACCCAGATGAGGCTCACTCTTATTTATCAATATAAACCTTTGTACTATATAGAGTATAGAAGTTAGGAATTGTTTACATCCCACACTCAGGATGATGTATGTTTTCGGTGAATTTTCCTGCGCATTTTCACTTTTTTTAAGCCATTGCTGTGCACAGTTGGCGCAATGTAATGACGTATTCACAGATCTACTCCTCCAACTGTAAACTGTTGGCAACTTTAATGTCAAAAGATACTAGACTGGCATTTTATACATGAACTAGATTTAATAACTTCCAAATACTTTAATTTTGAATAAATATAGGTACCTCATACACTAACAATAGGGCAGAACTCTCCATTTGTGGATCACATATTTTTTATATATTGATCCAAACTGATATACTTTGCCCTCATCCAATATATAAATATGTACTTTTTCATCAATTCATTCATTACTAAAAATTTAAAAGCAAAGAATAGTCCACAAAAATTCATATCTTTATAGAAAACATTTCAGAGTCCAGCTCCATCATCAGTTTGTAGAATCTAGAATTTACATAGAAAGTCACAAGTTAGGTACAGTAATACAATTGAAAGCACAGAACACAATTAAAACCTAAATTTACAAGTAATAGGGCACAAAAAACCTATCTATTAACAATTTCATGGGGATAGGAGCTAAGAGCTGAATTTAAAATGGGCCTAAGTTTTCAAATGTATAATGATTCTAAAATATGCAAATCTAAAGTACAGGAGGTGGAAGCTACCACCCTGAAGTCACTGTCAGAAACAGGCACATCACACTGCTCGGCGTAAGTGCGCACAGCCAAATGAGGGGGGCGTGACAGTAATTGTCCAGTCCTACAACTCCTGCCCCTATGCTCAGCGACCCTGGAATAAAGAATGCGTGACGTCATCCCGACGTACGCAGATGCACATCATGCACAACAAAAATGATAAACCAGGGACAATCACATATGAACAGGGAGCATATCTTTATATCTAGAGAAAGAACTGATTTGAAACTGTTTGCCAGAACAATATGAAGTTCGATGTTTGGATTAAAAACCTAGATTATACTTAAAAAAAAACCTAGAATTGAATGAAAAAAACCTAGATTTCTCCTAAAATGTAATTAATTGTATTAATTCCTTGTTGTTCATATATGAATGAGCAGTATGAATATATAGAGATGAAAATTAGTTACAATTTAACATATTTCTAATATTTTTGAACAATGAACAGGCATTTAACATATTACAATTATCATTCCTCCTCATAAATTAAATGACAGCTTTATCAGCATGTCTTACATCCAGTGATCTACTTTCATATCTCCTGTAAATAGCTCCATCGCTCAAGTCTCATAGCAGTTCTCCCTTTCTTGGCAATAATTATTGACCGATTTCTGCTTTCAGTGCACCATTCTGGAAAAAATTAGATTAAGATCAGTTTGTTAATGAAAAACCTAGAAACCTAGCGAAAAGCAAAAAAACTAGATCTAGTTTTTTTTTCCTGCTTAGGAGCGTCACACTGTCCCTGCTGGAGTGCTGGGGCTAAATGCCCAAGGATTTCCTTAAAAACCACCATGGTTGGAATTAGTCTCTCAAGTCACAATATGCCGTATTTATTCACACACAGTGTCATAATTCAGTGATTGTGTAGATTTGAATTCTAAAGGCTTTAAAATAAATATGGCAACAGTTTGTGATGTTTCATCATTGCTGGCACTGTGGCACATAGTGTTGTGTTTAGAGAGTGACATAAACCAATCAGAACTTGAGTTGCGCATACAGTGATCTATTTATAGCTATTTATTTCTAGCTACATCCTTACGATGTCCCAGGTTGCAGAAGGTGGAAGCAGCGTCGCCAATATATGGTTTTTTAAGCCCAAAGCGTCGCCGACCATTTTCAAGATGCGTCACCGGGTAATTTTAAATGAAAAGCCATTTATGCTGAGTAATGAAAAACTATTTGCAAGCCACAAACTTATTTACAAGGTTGCATGCACGTGTTACCCCAATCCCCAACTAACTAATTTTACCATAAAAACAGTCCGATTGTACAGCAAGTGTCAACTGTTTAAGAATAAAGGCTAAAACTAAAAAAGTTGCATAAAACATTTTACTGAATAGAAGTCCTAGAAAAACTGTTTTGTATATCTAGGACTTCTATTCAGTAAAATGTTTTATGCAACTTTTTTAGTTTTAGCCTTTATTCTTAAACTTAGAACTCCTCGAGATATAGTGAAGTGTCAACTGAACATGCGATGATGCAGTCTGACCGCTCTAATAAGACCGCAACTACATTTTGTTTACATTTTTTTGATGGGAACTCAATACTCATCGCAACCAATTTCCGGACAAGCTTTACTGCATCCTGATCCATCCCCAGGGCGCAGAAGATGGAAACAGCATCGCCAATATATGGGTTTTTAAGCCCAAAGCGTTGCCGACCATTTTTAAGATGTTGCTCTAGGATGTTTCTGAGAATGAATATCTGGTCGACAGTTCCTCTTCCCCTCCTGAAGCCTGCTTGTTCCTTCCTGAGCAATGTATCCACTCCACCTTGTATCCTGTTGGTGAGGATCTTGCTGAGCACTTTGCTGGCCAGAGGCAACAATGTAACTCCCCTCCAGTTACCACAGTCCTGAAGGTTCCCTCGTTTTGGGATTTTGCAAATGAGTCCCCTGGTCCACTGTGTCGGCACCGTCTCTTGGTCCCAAATCAAGTCAAATATCCGCTTCAACTCTAAGCTGGTCCGTTCGATATCTGCTTTAAGCATTTCGGCTGAAATTTGGTCTGCCCCAGGGGTACCTCCATTCCTGAGGGTCTTCAGTGCGGCCCTTATTTCCGCCACCTCTGGTGCCTCAACTGAGATATCGAGCTCCTGTCCTTCCTCTCCCACTTCCTCTGGTGGTTCCTCTGGTGCTTCTCTGTTGAGAACTTCCTGAAAATGTTCCTTCCATCTTGCCATTCTGGCCTCTTTGCTCTTCAGCAGCTCCCCGTTCCCACTCTTCACTGCTGCAGTTTGCCTGGTGCTGGTACTCTGTCCTGCCAGCCGCTTCACTATAGCCGCTTCACTCAGTACAGTGTGCCTTTAATTATCTTTCAATAATATATGATTTTTTTTTATACGGAAATTTGGTGAATGAGAAATCTAGAACTTTATTTTAGAAGAAATTTTCTCCAAAGTCATATGGCAGCACTGAACACCGTCTGTTTACATTTCGTATGTATAATTGCCGCAGTTTACGATTACCGTACGTTCCGTATCCGACAATCGGAAGTCAGAAGTAACCCGGACATGTCTTACATTTTATTATTGTCAGTTCGACTTGCGTAGTTGATATAAACTTTGATCTTTGATGACCAACAAAATATAACTTTTTAATAGGGAGACGTCATGTTTATTATACTACAAGTAATGATCTTTATTTAATTAGAGCTGCGATGCCGCGCGTCCATATTTAAACTATTTTAGCTTTCTAAAGTACGGCGCATGGCGCATTTTTTTACCAGCATAGCACGGCGCACCGCGCAGGTCGTTAAAATGACAAAATAAATTCCTGCGCACCTGGCACATCTTCCTGACCATGGCTTACATCCAGTGATCTACTTTCATATCTCCTGTAAATAGCTCCATCACGTAAGTCTCATAGCAGTTCTCCCTTTCTTGGCAATAATTATTGACTGATTTCTGCTTTCAGTGCACCATTCTGAAAAAAATTAGATTAAGATCAGTTTGTTAATGAAAAACCTAGAAACCTAGCAAAAAGCAAAAAAAACTAGATCTAGTTTTTTTTTTGCTTTGGAGCATCACAGTGTCCCTGCTGGAGTGCTGGGGCTAAATGCCTAAGGATTTCCTCAAAAACCACCATGGTTGGAATTAGTCTCTCAAGTCACAATATGCCGCATTTATTCACACACAGTGTCATAATTCAGCGATTGTGTAGATTTGAATTCTAAAGGCTTGAAAATAAATATGGCAACAGTTTGTGATGTTTCATCATTGCTGGCACTGTGGCACATAGGCTAGTGTGGTGTTTAGAGAGTGACATAAACCAATCAAAACTTGAGTTGTGCATACAGTGATCTATTTATAGCTATTTATTTCTTGCTACATCCTTACAGTGTCAGAATATGGTCTGTTTAGTGTTTACTGTCCCTATCTAATTTTTAACAAAAGTGCACAATTGGGCAAGTTTCCAAATGCATTAAAAAAATTTCATGCTGGAGCTGCGAGATTTCAAAAACAAGTGGGAAAATTCCAATCCTACGAGTGCTAGATATATCTTGATTTGATACCTAATCATTTTAGAATAAAATAATTAAATAGGTAGGCTAGGCCTAGGGTAAACGCGGTATATTCCGACATCGTAGGTAATTCCGTCACCTCTCCAGCTTTTCCTTTATATTAAGCTTTGTTTTAGTTCCATGCGTTTGTTGCTGTCTCTTATACACATCTAGATGTGTATAAGAGACAGGAGGTAGACGCACTCAAGAATTTTCCTGATGATCAAGATATTGTNAGTTTTAGCCTTTATTCTTAAACTTAGAACTCCTCGAGATATAGTGAAGTGTCAACTGAACATGCGATGATGCAGTCTGACCGCTCTAATAAGACCGCAACTACATTTTGTTTACATTTTTTTGATGGGAACTCAATACTCATCGCAACCAATTTCCGGACAAGCTTTACTGCATCCTGATCCATCCCCAGGGCGCAGAAGATGGAAACAGCATCGCCAATATATGGGTTTTTAAGCCCAAAGCGTTGCCGACCATTTTTAAGATGCGTCGCCGGGTAATTTTTAATGAAAAGCCATTTACGGATTTTACGCTGAGTAATGACGAACTATTTACAAGCCACAAACTTATATACAAGGTTGCATGAGCGATTGCACATGTTACCCCAAATAACTAATTTTACCCTAAACACAGTCTGATTGTACAGCAAGTGTCAACTGAACATGTAATAAAGCAGTCTGACCGCTCTAATGTGACCGAAACTACGCAATCAAAAAATGTTGTTTACATTTTTTTGCGGGAACTCATCGCAAAAACTTGAAAGTAATGGGTATTTTTGGATCAAGCTAAAGTTAGTTAGTAAAGGACACTGCAAGAAAAATTTTATAGTATACATTGTACAATATATGAAACATTAATTCTCAAATTGGCCAGTTAAAATTTTATACATTTTCATATTATATTGCGCTTGACATAAGTTTCGGCATACTTCACCATGCGCTGCGGACAGCAAACAGCCTTGTCCGGAATTATCGTTTTCTTCGTTCAAATGAAAACGAAGATGTTCATTGAGTTTCATGTGACTTTTAACTGATCAACAGATACTTCCCACAATTGCAAAACTTTGCATGCATAAAGGTACACGCGGCAACTGGGAGTTAGACTGCGTAAATCGTGCGAGTTTCCCACGCTTTCCAATTGGATATAGATAATAATTTACAACAAGAAACAGTATAATTTAGTAGCTACAAGAAACAGTAACAGTCACGTCAATCGTGATGAACAACGCACTACATAGATGCAAGCTTGTATTTTACTGGCTTCATGCAACGCTCAGTACGCTTCTTCTTCATCTTCTACACAGGATATCCACGCTGTGTGGACGTAAAGCCACAAGACAACCGCAAGGATGACCGTTGGATCTAAGAGCGTGTGTAATTTTGGACCTCTTGGCGTGGACAGCAGACCACTTAGTTTATAAAAGGTCAGTGAACGTAATGGCGATACGGCACGTATCGTCATATAAGTTGATAATATAGCTCACGAATGAAGGCGAAATTCAAAAAATTTCGAGAGCTAAACATCATCGGTCATAATGAATACGTGTACCAAGTTTCAACGAACTACGTACGTTTAGTACTTTGAGAGATATGCCTTGTTCACTAAATTTGGGGAGACCGGACGCGAGTCCGGCCGTAAAATTGTCATTTATCATAAACGCTGTTATGCTTACTTATAAGATCCAAGTACACTGTATATTTTCGATCATATTTCGTGAGAAATTCTCCTGCAAAGCAGTTTATGTTCGTTTTGTTTAATCTCCGTCATCAAAAAGTGATCTTCGGATTTTCACATTAGCTGTATAGTAAATACAGCTTGATAACAGGTACAATATTATACAATATAATTACAGCTTGAAAATGAACGTCCTGCTGAAACCTTGTGACGAGCTTTTGATTCGAGATATAAGCAAGAAGCATTAGTCAGCGCATTATCCAACATCGACACTGTTTCGTTGCTTTCATTTGCGTTTTCATTGAAACTACAATAATACAAAATTTAAAAGCAAATAAAATTCCTCAACAGTTATTTGATTAGCAAGTAGTAAAATCTAATCCTCAACAGCCAGTAAATGAAATCCTCAACAGCAAGTATAATTCCTCTCTAAATAAAACGTTTCAGCGTCCAGCTCCATCGTCCAGCTCCATCTAAAATGCAGATAAATGCAAGTTAATACAATAATTAAAATTCCTGTAATTGTACTACTTGTGATTTTATCTGCATTTTAGAATCTTCGAACTGACAATGGAGCTGGACTCTGAAACGTTTTCTTTAGAGAGACTATGAACCTCTGTGGAATTTTCTTTGCTTTTAAATTTCTTTTTAATTCGCGATTCAAGCAAACGAGTGCCATTACGACCATACGACCATAAAAATGGTGATGGTGATTAAAGAACATTACAATTTCCCAGATCAACACTCACATTAAGTGATCATTGAAATTACTATAGAGGCGAATTCAATGATCAATAAGCAACCATCTTCATAGTCATTAATATCCATTAATTCTACTTATTATATACGATCAAGCGACATTGTTCGCTTACGAAAAAGTTCTTATAGATGAGAGAAAATTTTCAATGTGAGTAGTTAAAGAACAATTATTTTGTAAAACTAATGACCCAATTTTAAATTCGATTCTGTGGTTGTCAGCTATCGAGCCCAAGCACGGAACCTATAGATTATCATTACTTGCTCATTAAGTAAAATTTATGCGGTAATAGACTATTAGTGTGGTGTTTAATATAATTTTACAAATCATGAAAGGGTCATAAGGATTCCTTGAAATGTATTGCGTTGAGTAATTCTTGCATGAAAAAAGGCTTAATTTCTTTATCCACGTTTTATCGGTCGATAATTTCTTTATCCATGTTTTATCGGTCGATTTTTATAATATATCGGTCGATATAATTTGGAGTTTATTGAATGGTCAATAGCGGACACTTATTTGTTTCGGCTTCCAGCTGCGGCGCACAATCTGAAAAAAATCACAGTAGTTTGGTAGTAGGATAACATTATTTCGATCATTTTCAATTTATTCATTGTTCTGGCAAATTGCGTTCAAGCACGGAACCTATAGATTATCACTTTTTGCTCATTAAGTAAAATTTGTGCGGTAATAGACTATTAGTGTGGTGTTTAATATAATTTTACAAATCATGAAAGGGTCATATGTATTCCTTGAAATGTATTGCGTTGAGTAATTCTTGCATGAAAAAAGGCTTAATTTCTTTATCCACGTTTTATCGGTCGATAATTTCTTTATCCATGTTTTATCGGTCGATTTTTATAATATATCGGTCGATATAATTTGGAGTTTATTGAATGGTCAATAGCGGACACTTATTTGTTTCGGCTTCCAGCTGCGACGCACAATCTGAAAAAAATTACAGTAGTTTGGTAGTAAGATAGCATTATTTCGATCATTTTCAATTTATTCATTGTTCTGGCAAATTGCGTCTGAATTTAATATTTAATTAAATTTAATTTGAATTTAATTAAATATTAAATTAATTACTTAATTTAATATTTAATCAATTTCATATTTAGTATCTGCATTCAAAAATTACCAGCTTCGCACACTTGAATCTAAAAACCATCGGCAAATGTCAGTCACGAACTTAGACCAATAGTATATCAAGCGTTTGACTTTTTCAAAGTTTCTGAGAGTGAAACTCTTGCTGAATGTTGTCATGGGATTTGACGCTTGGTGACGTCACAAAGAGTGCGCGTGACGTCAATCAAGTTAGAGAGAGAGAGCAGAGAGACGTGTGACAAACGTGATCATTGATTCAAAGGGGAAAACAATCTGAAAACACTTGTGTGAATTTACGCTTTTTAAGCGTTAGTCTTTTCTTTAACAAACCGCACTTAATTAATGAGATCGATATTACGCAAGAAATACAGGCAATGGTCAATTTCTTAAGTAGTTTGTTTGGTCAAATTCATCATGTATAAATCTTTCACGAGGTAATTGATGCCCAAATGTGAGAGTTATTATATCCACAATTGTTCGAAATGGGCTTCATTATCTACTTGAGCCAATATTGTAAAAATGTTTTTCTGTGGGCCAAGGAATCGTTCATGGATGATACACTAAAAAAAAGAATGGGTTATACAGTGACACTTCTGCAAGTTGCACTAATGCCCTCTTTTGCCAGAGGCAAACTGAGTCAGGGTGACCCACAAAAGGCAAAAGTGTATCGCTATTTGGAACGAGTCTCGCTTATTTCTCTGACTGGTCGACAGTTGCATTGAGATGCTTCAGATGATGTTACGGCGTTGAACGATTACCGTCGAACTTACGATTTACATGGGTCTTGGAAAATCAATCTTATAATCTTATATGTTTAATCTTAGAGCTTTATAATTTAACGACCACAACCACAAGAAAGTCTTACAAAACCCGTGTAATGGACGTTACTTAAAAAAAAAGTAAAAAAAAAGACAGCTTCATTCAGACTGTTCGGCGGTTGGGCGATAGATCTGCGCCTTGTTTGTAATAAGTACCTATTAATTACCAATTAAGTTTGATTTTCGGCGACGAGGTTTGCAGAATTACCTCCGGCGTTGCTTTGATAGAAAAGTATTGCTATCAATGTTGCCGAACTCCAGGGGTTTCCTGGAGTTAGAAATCGGAGACAAATTCATCAAACGTCACAGTTCAGCTGAGACGTTACGATGGGCATGTACAAACCGTATCTAAAAGATGAAAGATTCCACGGAGCGTGAAGTGACTGGTTTGCTCATGCGCTTTTCGCTCTATTGATCCTAGTCTCTCTTCATCTCACCCCATACCCAGCCTGCCCCTGCCAACAGCCCCCTGCCTCGCTCTTGTTTCTAGCTCCCTCTTAATCCACACTACACCCTCCCTCATCTACACTAACTCTTCCTCGTCTACACTACACCCACCATTATCAGCAAAACTCCTCCCAAATACTGACTATACCTCCACCCTATCCACACTACACACTACCTTATCTACACTCCATTCTACCATTTCTACACTGCACTCTCCTATTTCTGCACTACATCCTCCACACTTCACCCTATATTCACTACACTGTTTAACACACTACCCTATATTCACTACCTCCACTTCACCATTTCCACACAATACCCTGCAATTTCCACCTTACACCCTCCACAATTCACCCAATATTCACTATACACTACCTTATCTACACTCCACTGCACCATTTCTGCTCTACACCCTCCACACTTCACCCAATATTCACTACACACTACCTTATCTACACTCCACTCTTACATTTCTACACTACACCCTCATAAAAACTGTCTGGCTTCAGAGGCGTCAGTTCGATTCCATCTCTGGGCCCTATAGGACAAATTGGTTGCGGGAGCAAATGTTTCCAATATGCCTTTGGGCTCCGGAAACAGAAACAAATGGCAATTTAAAAAACATATTCGACTTTGAATGAGAAGAAGCTCATCTCATTGTGGTTGGTTGGACCACAGACATTTCAGGTAGCTTGAGCAGCGCCAAAGGAGGGACAGAAAGAGGCCTTTAATAATGAATTCACGAACACGTCAATGCAGGTTCAACAAACTTTGCAGATCCTCGCAACGCAGACACGAAAAGAAAAAAAATGCTGTCGCTCCCAGGCAAGGACATCACTCTACAGTGGAGTGAAGAATTTGTCCTGAAATTTCTCTCTATGACTTCGGAATATTTAATCATTAAGAAAGTAATGTTCTAATGACTCGGCTTCCATACCATGGCGAAGTGCACTGCATACCTGAGAGGGTAAATTTGACGTGCTCCTGCGAGACTACCATCTTGCGTGACCCGCTGCACCAGCTGTTCTTGGCCAGACAGACGAGCGCAACCATGGACGAGCGTGCGTCAAATGGCGGTGGCGTGCCACTGTGCTAGTTGAGTTTCCACTTCGTTGGAGTGGAACTACATTAAAAAAATTCTGTACTTGCATGAAAATAATGTATGTTCATGTTTGGAAATTCAAGAGAATCCCGGTTAGCGCTTTTATTTCATTAAGTACGCGATAGGGAAATCAGGTAATAGAAATGAATATTCGTGCGGTTCTGTCATCTGCGAATTGATTTAATAGAGATGAAAGTAGCACTGGAGCTTGTCTTAGAATCTATCCAGGTATTCGTGGTCGAACCGTTTGCATCATACTAACATAGGTAAATACTTTTTGTTTACCACCATTGAATTCCCGGTCTAACAGAATTCGAAATAAATCTTTAAGACGGACTGTTTTATCTCTGTTCCCCAGACTTCTCTCATTTTCTAAACAAAACAATCTGTTCTTACACGCACAGGCGACAAGAGTGCCGGCACCAATAAACGACAAGTGAGTGAAGTGACGTCAGAGAAAAGGGTGGGTGAGGCTGTGGGGTGCGAAAAGAGAAGCCAGGCTGCCAGCGAGTGCGAGCTGCCTGCCAAGCCTGTGCTGACTGCTGACGCTAGATGGCCATTAGACGCTGTGGGTGGTGGATGTGTGCAGGTCGAGCTCGTGTCTGAGGTTGTGCCTCAACCGTCGTACTCTTATTGTGAACGAGGTGATCGTGATTCGTGAAGTAGAAGAAAAATTACTCAAAGACCAATGATCATGTTGCCTCAGTGTTTAATTATACCGTGATTACTTTTGTTTCATTTTGTTACTGATGTTGTGTACACAGATGCCGACAACAAATCATAAAGCATAGTTGCTGTTGAAGTGTACCTTCGCTCGACATGTCGCAAAGTACAAGTTTAAAGGTAACCAACTAAAATCTATGCCTTCCAACCCAAGTTGAGTAGATACATTTTCGATCGCTAAAATATCCTGGTAAGTAAATACTTGGGTATTAGTTGACTTTTATTGATGAAATAAACGATTGGTATCAATGTCTCTTAATCATTTTGGAAAGAAGTTTCCTCTTAGGCTAGTACAAATATTTTCATGATTCGGTCGCCGACACGCGTGTTGAGAGACTTGCTTCCGGTGTTGTGGCTTGCTTATTTGCTCACGATTTAACGTTTACGCATATTACAATGTTGCTTTATGCTTGGGTCTTTAGTCATTGAGAATTGAGATTCAACTTCATCCAGTGTCGTGACTCGTGACTTAGTCGTGACTCGTGAGCATGTTTTAATGAGCAATTCACAAAAAGAAAATACGCGGAATGAGGTCTTAATTCCGCTAAGATTTTAACTATCCAAAACTATAGAAGCTACCTAGGTACTAACCCAAACATCAATCATAGGCTTCTAACTGCCTTACCAAATATACTCAAATGTCCTCGTCGTCACCGAACGCTTGTGAATGAATCCGTTCATTCGTTTGTATGTGTTCGCATTCGGAATCGGACCGATTACTGGATTTAGGATAGAATGAAGTAAGGTATGTTAACTTCTACTTAATAACCATGTTTCAAGTTTCTCGGGTCCCTTTTCTTTCTACTCATATAATTCTTATTCATTAATAATAATAATAATTAATGGAAATTTCTTATCCTTATCCTGCTAATGGTGCCTCACGTAGTGCTATCTGTTAATAATCATAAATAAAATGGTATTAATATTGCTTTTAATATTATTATTTATTTTGATAGGTACTTGACTAACTAGTGTAAGCAGTAAGATCAACGCGGTTAATTTCTATCACCGTCCCGCAAAGTTTGGCAAGGCGAAAATGTCATAATATCCTTATGGTACCTAACTCAAAGCCCTGTTCAGGAGTTAGCTGCGAATAAAGCCTGCGATAATGGCTGTGATGTCTACCTGACAACAGCTTTTTATTCTAATAATTGACTCGGTGTCAAATGTAGATTTGTGACTTTTTTCATCTTGCTAGTGAGTAGTGAGCACGGTTTCTCGCTGAATTCAAATTAACGAGGTTCGATGTTTATCCGGCTGGTCATTTGTCGAGCTCGGAAGGGTATATATAAGTATAATTTAGTATACATATTCAGCAGGGTCAAATTACAAGAGTTAGGATTTACATATATTTGTTTGCAATAACTTATTCAACTCTAAAATATACCTTAATTCGTTAATATTCAAACTTGTTCAATGGCTTGAGAAACCTGAGTATTGGTCTCCCGTTGATTCCACGAGTTCGGGATCGCTACAGATATTGAACCTAACTAAGTTAGTCTTCTATCTATCAAGAGAAATCAATGTAGTGCCCTTTGAAACGCTTATAGCCTTATACGAAAAACCCTAAAGGGCTGAAGAGGTCTTGGTTGTCGTTGGCTGGAGCCGTGTGGCTGTCGTAATAAATTTTTCCCTACTAACTCTTACGATTTCTAAGAATATTATTAAAATCGATATAATTAGGCAGGAAAATTTTCACGATCTATTTTGTACCTCAAATGATGTTAGCAAGCTTGCCAGCGTTGGTGCCATACATATTTAAGCATAATTTAAAATAGCCCACTGCCTACGTGTGTGTGTTTTTTTATTTTATTTTTTACTTATTTTTGGAGACTATTGAGAGATTTCTTATAGTGCTGCTGTGAATTCAAGTTGAGAAAGATTAGTTATAATACTGTATGTATCATAAGTATTATGATTTTTTATAAGTTCTGAGCAATTAGCTTTAAAAAGCACCCCAAGCGGAAGAAGCTAGACTAACACTATACGAGAGACAGAATTTTGACATCACTACCACCCGGAAACATTTTAAATACCATCCAGAGATTGTTTGAACACTTCAAACGCATGCAGTTCGAAAATCCGGGTTAGTTGATATATATGCAACAATTTCTCTAAACTCGCTTCAATTGGCTCTAAATATGAACGTTGAGCGACTTTAATTGGTTATCAATGTAAAAATAATGTAGGAAAATTTCCAGCTAAATCTTTATCGTTTTTTTTTTTGCATTATCGTCAGCACAATTTATTTCTGACGGATTACTCATTTCCAAAGTTCCTATACATTAAGCCTGCTGTTTTTTTTTTAATTTTTTTTTATCATTGAAAGCAAGAAATTTGAAGCCTTGTATCTCAAGGAAGTAACAAACTCATTCTATATATTGTAGACAAATTGTGGATATCATTTAATAGCTTTTAGCATCTATGTTCTGCTATCTTATGTATATTCTACGGTGTATGAACGCATAGTCTCAAGTAGCCTATACGTACATTACCCAAGTGTAAGTCTAATTTTTAACTTTAGTGGTATCGGTGCCAACGACTTAGCTAAACTATGCCCCCCGGCTGGTAAGTACCGCCTGACGCGATAATAAGTCTTCATTTGACAACTTGGGGTATGTGGGTGCCAAGTTTACTGTTGAGAATGCCCTGGGCACGCGACGGATGCACCATTTGCTGCCAAATTCTTCGTTTATTAGAGCAAATATTCTTGATTCTGACGCCATAGGATCTATTTTTGTGCCAAAGTACTCTTATGTTCATGTCGCCAACCCTTCGCTCTACAAGTTAACTACTTCCTTTCTTAGTTCATTATTAATATGCAAATTCAACTTGATACTTGAATACAAAGAGTTTCTTATTTTGTAAAAATATACTTGGTTCATCGTTTGTACGATGTAACCCCAAGTGCACAACTAGTAAGAGCAAGAGACACAAGATTTTCTGCATATAACTTGCTCGATGTTAGTACTTCGAATAAATGCCTGTTTATTTTCAATTAATTCGTCTCATTATTTGTCCAAACTTAATAATCATAAATTCAAAATTATCCCCGTTCTTACGCATTTAACTATCAACTGCATACATTCAGTTGTTAAATGGGGAAAAATACAACATTTTATAAGTATTTGTATTACAGGATCGCTACTCGACGTGCAGTTCGTTGCGCAGGCCTCTTTGAAGTTCGGATCTCCCCCCCCTCCCCCTCCCTCCCATCGTGGCCGTTCTACTCAGGATGACTTGAAAGTTCACGGACTATAAAGCAAATCTCCTGTAACTTCATTTACTGCGAAGCTCTGACTAAAATTTCTGACAAAAAAGTGTCGAATGAAGTTATTTTCTGAACCAGTGTGACATTGAATGGAAATTATATTTGAATATGTGTTCAAATATGTGTTAAGCGTTTAAATATTATGCGTTTGAAAATGAAGCCTGTTGATGAGCGCTACGTTTGTTGCGGATTTGTAGGCTATTGTTTGTTATCAATTTGAATTTTAATTTTAGATCGAATTATTCACGAACATTAGGATGGACTGACTGGTTCAAAGAAAATCTTCAAGATTGCTTCACTGCCTCTTGGATGTGACAGGTAGCATCGACGAGCAATGACTGCGTCAGAATCGTTAAATACCTCGCGAAAGTGTTTGGATATGGCGGTATATTTTAGTAAATAATATGATTTTAATACAGCCTGAGAAATGTAACTGTCCAAATAGATGACAGAGCGAAAGATTAGATAGTTTTTCTAAAAAATTAAGGCTTGTTGCCGGAAAACCATTACACAGAATCGACTAAAGACATACGCCAAGTGTAGGAGTCAGTAGGACTGTTGAGAAATGCCATGGGACGGTATTGTTTGTTATGTGTTTAGCGTTAAGTGAGATTAGGGACAGCAAATTGTGGTAAACTGCTAAAAACTGCTCACAGTTTCTCTAATGAAATTTTCGTGTTAGTTCGATTTCTGTAGTTGCGAGCCTCAGTATTGAGATCAGTATTACGATGTGGAATGACAAGAAGGTATAAATCTTCAGTGAATTAAGATTCACGTAGGCGTGAAGATATATGTCAACCGGAAATAATGCATGAAATAAAATTCTCTTTGAAATTCATGTTCCACTGCCAACGACCTTCCACGCGAGCCCGTGCACAAAACCTGTTGGTGCCGTGAGACGTGCGCGGCATCGTACGTGTACAGGTTCCTGTCCCGTTTGGTGTGGTCACAATCATTAACGTATAGGTAAATCCACTTCTTACGATCATGATTCTAAGAGCATCCTTGCTTGCCACGTGATCTGAATTGTGAAAAAAACATTCCTGCATGATGTTTAATTATGATCGTTGGTGTTCTACATGCTTCCATGAATACCCTATGGTGCTTTCATGTTGATCCACTTTTTTTTTGTTGAGACAGCGTGTGAGTTTAAATACCCATCATAATGCTTCTGAAACTGCAACTTATAAATACTATTGTGAATACTGTACGTACTAATGTGTGAACTCTGCTCTGACGCTGCAACGCTCCATAATAATCATAGTAAATTATAACCTCAAACATTACCTATGATCGGGAGGATGACCTTCTGCCTACAAATACATTAAGCGTGTTATACAACAGCTTTTTTGGGTCCCCATGACGATGATAAGTTACTTGATTGCTGCCCCGAGCTGGTGGCTCTGCATTGTTACCTGACGACTTCGTCTGGAGACTCCGACTCCTTGACTGGACTCCTGCAGAAGGAAGAGCTCGAGTATGGGGAGCAGCTGCTCATCGTCCCAGTCCGTCAAAGATGACACCTCAGTCAGGAGCGAAGAGTGAGTACACTTGATGAGTTGCGAAACATTCAAATACGTTTCGTGTTTTCGATGGATAAAGTTGGCGGTGACTTCGTAAAGTGCAATTTTGACAAAGATGACACCTCAGTCAGGAGCGAAGAGTGAGTACACTTGATGAGTTGCGAAACATTCAAGTACGAAATTACATTTTTGTGTTTTCGATGGATAAAGTTGGCGGTGACTTCTTTCAGTGCAATTTTAGATGTTGAAAAATTTTTTTTAGAGTAAATGAGTAATTCAAATGAGTAAGAAGCCAAGTTTCAAGGAAGCCTCACTTCCAGAAGCCAAATTAATACCCACCGGAAGCATTTTGAGTGTCAAATAATCGGGTTACTGACAGGCTAATTTTTTTGTTAGGTTTATAATGTGGCTTCCATTATTAACCAAACGAGATCAAAAAATATATCAGACGCCAAGCTCGGGTGATCTTCATTGAGCGGAAGCCCTAGGGACTTGATAGGTTTTCCACAATTTTTAGCGACGCACCTATCGTGCGTTCGGTTTAAAAAATAAATCTAATCATTTCTTAAGTAGACAAAATCCAGCCGTTTCATTTGCATCTAACCGTCATGAATTTCATGTTTCTTCATGTAAAGATTTATCTCTAAAAGCATTCGTGCACCATACCATTCATGTGCCACATGTAAGCCCAGCATAACTGATACGTCGATTTACATTCATAAGGGAATATGCTACTATTTTCATTAGCATGTTAGGTTTTTAATTGCTTCATTGGTGCCGCGGATGTGAAGTTAACTAAGTTAACTGCAACCTGGCATCAAGTTATCGGAAGCGTGCTTTCTTGTATGATTGCTATAATTAACTTAAATATGTTTTACCGGTTAACTTCAACACCAATGACAGTTTTAGAAACACTCCATTGCCTGTTTATAACTGCGAGCAATTTAGTTTTCATTTTCTAATCAAAAGATGTAATCAATCAAATGATCCGACAATTTTCCTGTATAATCTGTTTTTCTTTAACTACCATAATTTCATAATATAAAGTACATAGTTTTAAGATGAATTGACGGATTTTTTTTCCATTTTCCAGCTTGGCGATGGACGCAGCGTGAGTATGACTTGTTCCGTTGCGAACGGTCGCGGTGGCTGTACGTTAAGACATTCGATTGCTCTGAGTGTACCGACACCTACTCGTACAAGCGTAGCGTGTGCCGACAAGCGATCCCGAGACTTTCATTACTTCCATTAACATGATAACTATTTTAAAACTAGCATACTAGATGACCATTATTCCTTTAGTCCCGAATGTCGATTATCTCACTAGTCCTCGTTGAGCATAAGTCCGCTACCTACTCCTGTGACTAGTAGTCCACTAGACCTAGTAGGCTAGTAGGTACCTCTTTGTCCACTAGTCCCAGTTGACCATTAGTTTCCACATTAGTGTCATTAGATTATTCATTAGCACCCTTACTTCCCACATTAGTAGAATTAGTTTTTCCCCCATTAGTAGAATTAGTTTTCCCCCATTAGTAGAATTAGTTTTCCCCCATTAGTAGAATTAGTTTTCCCCCATTAGTAGAATTAGTTTTCCCCCATGAGTAGAATTAGTTTTCCCCATTAGTAGAATTAGTTTTCCCCCATTAGTAGAATTAGTTTTCCCCCATTAGTAGAATTAGTTTTTCCCCATTAGTAGAATTAGTTTTTCCCCATTAGCTCAATTAGTTTTTCCCCCTTTAGTAGAATTCGTTTTTCCCCCATTAGTAGAATTCGTTTTTCCCCCATTAGTAGAATTCGTTTTTCCCCCCATTAGTAGAATTAGTTTTTCCCCCATTAGTAGAATTAGTTTTTCCCCATTTGCTCAATTAGTTTTACCCCCATTAGTAGAATGCATCCTTGAGTGACTGTCGCATCCTTGGCTGACTGTAGCATCCTTGACTGACTGTAGCATCCTTGGCTGACTGTTGCATCCTTGACTGACTGTAGCATCCTTGGCTGACTGTAGCATCCTTGGCTGACTGTCGAATCCTTGACTGACAGTTGCATCCTTGACTTACTGTAGCATCCTTGACTGACTGTCGCGTCCTTGACTGACTATCGCATCCTTGACTGACTATCGCATCCTTGACTGACTATCGCATCCTTGACTGACAGTTGCATCCTTGACTGACAGTTGCATCCTTGACTTACTGTAGCATTCTTGACTGACTGTTGCATCCTTGACTGACTGTTGCATCCTTGGCTGACTGTCGATCCTTGACTGACTGTTGCATCCTTGACTGACTCGCATCCTTGACTGGTTGTCGCATCCTTGACTGACTGTCGTATCCTTGACTGACTGTAGCATCCTTGGCTGACTGTCGCATCCTTGACTGACTGTCGCATCCTTGGCTGACTGTTGCATCCTTGACTGACTGTCGCATCCTTGACTGACTGTCGTATCCTTGACTGACTGTAGCATCCTTGACTGACTGTAGCATCCTTGACTTACTGTTGCATCATTTACTGACTGTCGCATCATTGACTGACTGTCGCATTCTTGACTGATTGTCGCATCCTTGACTGACTGTTGCATCCTTGACTGACTGTCGCATCCTTGACTGACTGTCGCATCCCTGACTGACTGTAGCATCCTTGACTGACTGTCGCATCCTTGACTGACTGTCGCATCCTTGACTGACTGTCGCATCCTTGACTGACTATCGCATCCTTGACTGACTGTCGCATCCTTGGCTGACTGTAGCATCCTTGACTGACTGTCGCATCCTTGACTGACTGTCGCATCCTTGACTGACTGTCNCAAAAATTGACTTCTCCCTCCACTCATCCAAGAAGCAAGACCTTCCACCCACAGCTTGGCAAGCTTGCTTTGCGGACCTCCTCCTCAAGTACCCATCCCACTCACCAGTCTACTGTGATGGCTCAAAGACCACCAATCAAACAGCAGCCGGTGTTTGGTCACAAACATTCTCTCTAATGGCAAGACTAAACAGAGAAAATTCCATCTTCACAGCTGAACTTACTGCCATCTACTATGCTTTGATGTACCTGAAAGATAAGGAGGGATCCTATCTTCTGGCCTCGGATTCTCTCAGCTCTCTGAGAGCACTGCAGCTGTCTCTTATACACATCTAGATGTGTATAAGAGACAGGTGCAGGTAGTGGTGATGGTGAGTGCAGGCTGTGGTGATGGTGAGTGCAGGTAGTGGTGATTGTGTGTGATGATGGTGAGTGCAGGCAGTGGGGATTGTGTGTGATGATGTTAAGTCATGAATTGACTTGAAGTAATATTTACACAAATACTTGGGAATACTTACCGCGTAGTATTATAATACTAGGCACTTATAAGTATTTAATATATTCCTTTTATATTCGTTGCACTGCTTCAATCACATGGGAGACTCGACTATTGCTCCCAGAGCAATAGACCTAGAGACTTAAGAATAACTATTGCATAGCAAAATAACACTATATATGCAATCTTGCATAGCATAATAACTATGCAATCTTGCATAGCATAATAACTATGCAATATTGCATAGCATAATAACTATGCTATATTGCATAGCATAATAATAAGTTGCACTGCTTCATTCACAAGCGCCTTTGGACTAAATATTCCTGCTAGTACACCGCTCAGACGTACCGTAGCTCATTATCATGTTGCTGCAAATGCCGTCATCATACCTGCCCTGAATCAACAAGTGCTTCACTTCATCCATTCACAAAGTTTACACTCGCATTCCTGCAGTCCTTTTAAAGCGTGTTTAATTATAACCGCTCGTGACGAACATGATATTCTTCATTTTCTGGCCTCCGCTGACATTTTAGGCTCCATTTTTATTTGTTAAATCAGGGTCTTTTGTAAGGATAGACCTCAGTGTCCTTTTTGTCGCGCCGCGGGACGGTTATACGTTCCTTCGTGTCTTCTCTGTCCCTGACCGATCATCATTGTGTTTTGTGTTTAATTCACCGAATATAAAGTAAAAATTATCTAGTAGTGATAAGCTGTGTGATGGTTTGATTTTGCTCGCAATTTATTTAGCAAATTCAGAATACATCACGATGACGAGTTGAACTGAATCTATAATCGAGTCAGCCGTAAGGCAGAATCTATAATCGTGTCATAACCGAGCGTCGCTCCGTTCTAACTGCAAGAATTATAGCTTCCCTCGCCAATTTTCGGGAGATCCTAACGGACTTTTCTTCGCTACGTTTCTTCACTTTTGACTCCAAACTTCATTAATTTTCTTACTGTGTTAGTGTGTTTGTGTTCTAGATTTATCGAACTGACGATGGAGCTGGTCTCCGAAACATTTTCAATAGAGAAATGCTGAATTTTTGTGGAGTTTTCTTCGCTTTTAAATTTCTAGTGAATCGGCGATTCAAGCAATCTAGTGACATTTTCACTACGTATCTTTAATTTTCCTTAAGCAATCATTATTCTAATGAACATTTTCCTATCGTATATTGCCGGCGCAAAGTAATGTTGCACGAAAATTGCCGATGCTGGTCTCTTAACTGCGCCGTCCTGCGTAATTAACTAAACCTAATTGAATTTAAACTCAACTTAGTTCCTGGAACCACTTGTTGTCAAGTTTATTTAGTAAAAAATTTCTGTCATGTAAAATCCACGGAATATATGTCTAAAATTTCATTAATTTCAACTAGGTTTGAATTTCTTCATTCGTTTGAAATAAATTTCGTCGGTGCGGTTCAATGGAGATGATCAAATTATAGCTAGAACCTCGAAATGATATCTTTTAATATCTTAAATTTTTGCATTCCAATACCTACTTCTCTTTGCACTTTCACTTTTAAAAATGTAAATTGTTAATAACAATTGTTCACTTTAGACACTTTGTTGAAGAGATCGTTAGAAATACGCTTTACTGTTAATCGAGGTCTCCGAAGTGTCTAGGTCTTAATTTACAAAAAGAGATCAAATTTCACTGCCCCTCAAGTCAAAAATTGGTGATTTTTCGAGCTCGACCTGCCTTAGATATGTTTTAATTTGAACCTATTTTCGATAAGTGCGCTACGAACAGGAAAATGTCAAAGCGTGGCATGTTTCAAGGCGATTTTTTTACTAATAAATGACTGATTATTACATAAAATCTAACAAAAGTATAATATATTTCATTGATATCATAAAATTGACACGTACGGTTTTGAACAACAACTAATTTGTCGCAGTGATTGTTCAGTAATCGTGAGGATACAGGCACTATGAAAAGAGCTTCTAGATTACCGTCCCTAGACGACCTAGACCTAGACCGATACCTAGGCTTCTTGCGTCGTCGGCAGCGCACGCGATCTGCGCGACGAAGCCTCGGACCTGCGCTACAGAACACGTCACTACTCATGGTGCAGGTCGCCAGCGTCTTAGTTCAGTGGTGCAGGTCGCCAGCGCCTTAGGTCAGTGGTGCAGGCAGCGTCTTAGGTCAGTGGTGCAGGTCGCCAGCGCCTTAGGTCAGTGGTGCAGGTCGCCAGCGCCTTAGGTCAGTGGTGCAGGCAGCGCCTTAGGTCAGTGGTGCAGGTCTGTCTCTTATACACATCTAGATGTGTATAAGAGACAGCCTCAGCACTGTTGCTGCTCAGCACTGTTCCTGCTCAGCACTGTTCCTGCTCAGAAGCTGTTCCTGCTCAGCACTGTTCCTGCCAAGAAGCTGTTCCTGCTCAGCACTGTTCCTGCCCAGAACTGCTCCTGCTCAGCACTGTTCCTGCCCATAACTGCTCCTGCTCAGCACTGTTCCTGCCCATAACTGCTCCTGCTCAGCACTGTTCCTGCTCTACGGATGTCTTCTCACATCCACGCAGCTGCCGGTCAGTCACGCGGTGCATGGCGGCTCAGCGGCCGCGCGGATGAAGTTATAGACGCGCTTGCTTTCCCTTGGAAATAAAGTGACGGTAGACGAGCGTCGCGCCATTGAAGCTTTCATGTCTTTTTTTATTTGCAGAAATAATGTTCTTTGTTTAACGAAGGGAAATTTAATTACCAAGAACTAGCGCTGTANCTGTCGCAGCCTTGGTTGACTGTCGCAGCCTTGGTTGACTGTCGCAGCCTTGGTTGACTGTCGCAGCCTTGGTTGACTGTCGTATCCTTGACTGACTGTCGTATCCCTGTCTCTTATACACATCTAGATGTGTATAAGAGACCATAATAAGTGTAACTATAATATAATGACATGTTATGTACTGAGCGAGTATTTCATCGAACTAGTTATTAACTTATTATAATAATGACTTGTAACCATAATAAGTGTTATAAACGGTTTGTGTGAAATTGTCTTTTAAACTACGGTATGTTATTGCCATATGTTAATTCTCTCATAGACAATTCTTGGTCAATTCTCTTATGGTCTTGCCCCAAGGTGACCACTTATTCAGATAAATAAATTAGTTAGACTGTCTAAATAGCTATGCAATTTTAGCGCTTGTGTTGGGTTCTTCGACCCACTTTGGCCTGGGATAGGCCGTATCAATGCTAATTGGAAAAAAATGTGTAACTTTTTAGACAATTAGACCCCACCATTTTTCTGACCCCACTTGTGTGTCACTATTTAGACAATTTGACCCCACCATTTTTGTGACCCCGCCTGTGTGTCACTATTTAGACAATATTACCCCACCATTTTTCTGACCCCGCCCGTGTGTCACTATTTGGATCATTTGACCCATGCTGACCCGTGCGTGTACCACAGAGGCGTGGGCGGAGGTGTCGTGTCTGGGACCACATGTGGTCCCCAAGCTGCGGGTCATGGCCCTGGCCCAGGGCTGGCACCTCAACGTCGTCTATGGGCCCGTCGCCGACGCCCGCGATGACGCGACGTTTTGCGTTACTGCTCGTGACGTCACAGACGTCGCTGAGGCTGTTCTTGCGGGTGAATTGCAACGTATTTTTGTGATAAAAAAATTTTATTGGTAAAAATTTTTCAAATTTTTGATGAAAATCATTCAAATTTTAGTTTTGATTAAAAATTTTCAAATTTTTGATGAAAATTTTTTACTTTTTTCCCAACTTTTTTTCAATTTTTCAAATTTCTGCAAATTTGATAAAAATTTAAAAATTTTCTTGATGCTTCATGGGTGCCGAACTTTTTCTACCATTAAATTGATCCTTGCTTTGTACGGTAGCTTGTACGTAGTCAAAGCATCATCGTAATAAGCAAATGTACTTTTTCGATAGAAATTACAGTACGTGGCTGTAGAGAATCTCTCGCTTTCTTGTAGCCAGAAGTATCTTTTAAATGAGCGCCAGTTAAGTTGATGAAACTCAGTATAAATCCAGCGTCTGACCTTATCATTTGCCGCTACTTATCATCCCGTTGCAGGTCACATTCGTTCTTTTGGTAGCTTATCATTAGCTGACACTGCTGTATTATTCATAGACCATTTTTTGTGTAGGTATACTTATTAAAAGCTGAGACTACTGTAGTATTCATAGACCATTTATTGTGTGTGACTTTTGTTACATCATGTCACGTCATGAATAATATGATTTTATTCGTCACCCCTGGCACTTGAGTGTTATTTTACGCTTAGCCGCAACTACATTGTAAAAACAGACGTCCGTTGATTAGGTTGATCTAAGCTCGCAATCAATTTCCTCTGTTTCTTATAATTGAATAAATTAATTGTGTATTTACGTACATTATTAAAATTTTATTACATTCGACAACCCATAGAACAACTTAAGACACTAATTCTTTATTTCTCCACAATATTCAAGCTTCGTATCATCCATCACTCATTCATGTCTCAAACCCTAGTGTTACCTCCTGCACAAATAATATCGCGATCATATTATTAAAGCTTCGTTTTACGTAACGCTCGGAAGAAGCTTCATCTTGAATAAAATAAATTTATTCATTAGGGGTATCTTATGCTCTGAAAATGTGGATGTCTGTTTAATGATTGCTTCAAACTCCCCACTTATTTCCTGTATTCCATGACAATTTCACTCTCAGTGAGTAAATTAAAAAGTAGGGTTATTTATCAGTCCTTATGGGGTAAAGGAGTATAAGAAACATAGCATAACAAAACAATGTTGTATTGTTCACGAAAGGAGCAATGGATATTAGGTAAAGATTCTCACTTGCTAAGCCTGCAATCGACATAAAAGCTTAATCTTGCATGTTGAGAAGTTAAAAAAAGTTTATGGAAGCCTTCCTTTAATGCCTTGGTTTCCAAGAATCAACCAAGACGATGTACTCGCTCAGCACCAAATGAAAAACAAAAAACTACGAATCCCAAACCCAAATTAACCATTGCCCATTGCTCAGAATTATGAGTGAGGCAAATTTTTCGAATACTTACACACTTTCTGCACGTAGCACTGATACGTTCTTTAGCCGCACCAAAGTAGGTCAGGATGACCCATTTCTGCCCAGATACGTCCTTTAGCCGCACCAAAGTAGGTCAGGATGACCCATTTCTGCACAGATATGTCCTTTTGCTGCACCAAAGTAGGTCAGGATGACCCATTTCTGCACAGATTTGTACTTTTGCCGCACCAAAGTAGGTCAGGATAAAGCATTTCGGAACAGATACGTCCTTTTGCCGCACCAATGTAGATCAGGATGACCCATTTCTGCACAGATACGTCCTTTTGCCGCACCAAAGTAGGTCAGGATGACCCATTTCTGTGAATGCTCCTGCAGGAATGTCGATGTCGGGTCCCGCGGCGTCGCAGGTTGTCCCTCAAAGCCGCGGCAAGGACTCAGGTCCTCCACCGACAGACCTGCCGTTGCTGTCGAGCTTCCCTCTGGCGGTGAGAAGGCTGCTGGAGGGCGGCGCCCTTGAGGAGACGAGTCCTGCCGAGGGCGCCACGGATGAGCGCAGCAGAAGGGAGCGCGAGCGCGGGCGCTGTGTCACCTTATATGTGTGCGCGACGCGCGGTCAGTGTTTTAATGAACAAATTATTAATTAATTTTAGGTATAATAATGACATGTAACTATAATAACTTATGTACTGAGCGAGTATTTCATTGAACAAATTAGGAATTCAGTATTATAATGAAATGTAACTATCATAAGTGTAACTATAATATAACGACATGTTATGTACTGAGTAAGTATTTCATCGAACAGATTAGGAATTTATTACAATAATGACGTGTAACTATCATAAGTGTTATGTACCGAGCGAGTATTTAATCGAACTAGTTATTAACTTATTATAATAATGACGTGTAACTATAATGAGTTTTATATACTGAACGAGTATTTTATTGAACAAATTAGGAATTTATTATAATAATGACATGTAGGTAACCATAATAAGTGTTATAAACGGTTTGTGTGGAATTGTCTTTTAAACAATATTAAATCTCTCATAGACAAGCCCTCAGTTGACCACGTATTCAGAGAAATTAATGAGACTGTCTAAATAGCTTTGCAATTTTAGCCCTTGTGTTGGGTTCTTCGAACCCACTTTGGCACGTGGTAGGCCGTATCAATGCTACTTGGAGAAAGTAGGTCTCTTTTTAGACAATTTGACCCCGCCATTTTCGTGACCCCGTCGGCGTGTCACTATTTCGACAATATGACCCCGCCATTTTTGTAACCCCACTATTGGGGTCCCAAAAATGGTCATTTGTCCCATATTGTTCCACTGTCACTATTTGGACAATTTGACCCTACCATTTTTGTGACCCCACCTGTGTGTCACTATTTAGACCATTTGACCCCACCATTTTTCTGACCCCGCTTGTGTGTCACTATTTGGACCATTTGACCCATGCTGACCCGTACGTGTCCCACAGAGGCGTGGACGGAGGTGTCGTGTCTGGGGCCACACGTGGTCCCCCAGCTGCGGGCCACGGCCCTGGCCCAGGGCTGGCACCTCAACGTCGTCTATGGACCCGTCGCCGACGCCGGCGATGACGCGACGTTTTGCGTTACTGCTCGTGACGTCACGGACGTCGCTGAGACTGTTCTTGCAGGTAAATTACAACGTATTTTCGTGATGAAAAATTTTCCTAGTGAAAATTTTTCAAATTTTTTATGAAAATTTTCTTCCCAACTTTTTTTCAATTTTTGTCCAAATTTCAAATTTGATGAAAATTTTCACATTTTTCTGGATGCTTCATGGGTGTCAAATTTTTTTCTAGCAGCAAAGTGATCCATACTTTGTACGGTAATAAGCAAATCATCGTAATAAGCAAATGTACTTTTTCGATAGAAATTAGTCAAATTACAGTACGTGGCTGTAGAGAATCTCTCGTTTTCTTGTAGCCAGACCCAGAAGTATCTTTTAAATGAACGCCAGTTAAGTTAATGAAACTCAGTTTAAATCCAGCGTCTGACCTGCGGCCATACTTTCAAAAAAAGTTAAGAGATCGTAAGTTCATCAGCCAATCATTGACGGCCTTTCAAGCAAAATCCACCAATCATAAACAAGAAAACAGTGCGTAAGTACTTACGTTCACTTAGCGAGTTTTTAAAGTATGGCTCCTTATCATTTGCTGCTACTTATCATTCCGTCGTTGCTCACATTCGTTATTTTGGTAGGTTATCATAAGCTGACACTGCTGTATTATTCATAGACCATTTTTTGTGTAGGTATACTTATTAAAAGCTGAGACTACTGTAGTATTCATAGACCATTTATTGTGTCAGTTTATTATGTTTATTATAGTTAGCTATTATGTTTATTATAGGTAGCTGTTATGTTTATTACCGGTGTAGTTAGCTATTTTCTTTATTAAAGGTAGCTGACACTACCCGGCTACCATATCATAGTTACTTATCATTATCTGTCGTATCATTCCTTACCAACCATCATACCCATAACCTTCAGGCGTGTGCCGCACCAGCGTCGTGATACCACTAGTGTTATGGCACGGACAGCTGGACAGTCCAGTCCTGCCGTCCAGCATCACTAGGACCTGTCATGCCCAGTTGCTGGACCACCTTGTCAGTGACCAGCACAAAGACCTGCTGGACAAGTGGTACCGACCTGACCATCCTGATGGCGATGACTTCTTCCTGGTACCTGCAGCGATCAACTACCCTGACATGCACGTGAGTGTTTATTAGTATACGAGTCTCTCGTATACGAGTCTCTCGTATACGAGTCTCACGTGTACAAGTCTCACGTGTACGAGTCTCATGTATACGAGTCTCACGTATACGAGTCTCGCGTATACGAGTCTCACATATACGAGTCTCGCGTATACGAGTCTCACGTATACGTATAATTATCAGTAAGATGTATAATCTGAACTATAACATTTGTCGATGCTTGAGTATAGAATTTAAAAAGGCTGCATTAACCGAAAATATGTGACGAAATTGTTGTTGGAATATATTTAACATATTTAAATTTTCCAGAGCGCTGACGCTGGAGAGCGTGACGCAGCTCGACGTCAGCTCGCTGATGACAGTCAAACGCTGATCACGGCGCTGACTGAGCACTGTCAGCAGCTGGTGCTGCCCACGCCCCTAGAGCTGGTCAGTCTACTGCTGGATCTACTGATATCATGTCCTTGACTAGCATTCTTGACTGACTGTTGCATTTTGACTGACTGTCGTATCCTTGACTGACTGTCGCAGCCTTGGCTGACTGTCGCATCCTTGACTGACTGTCGCATCTTTGACCGACTGTCGTATCCTTGACTGACTGTCGCAGCCTTGGCTGACTGTCGCAGCCTTGGTTGACTGTCGCAGCCTTGGTTGACTGTCGCAGCCTTGGTTGACTGTCGCAGCCTTGGTTGACTGTCACAGCCTTGGTTGACTGTCGCAGCCTTGGTTGACTGTCGCAGCCTTGGTTGACTGTCGCAGCCTTGGTTGACTGTCGTATCCTTGACTGACTGTCG
>NW_025935251.1:0-570 GCF_000764305.2 Hyalella azteca | reverse complement strand
CTGATTTTTACACCCACCGTAAAGATTGTTCGGTGCTGCGCTTAGCGGAGCATTTTACGGCGACCGCCGGAATTGGCCGCTCCTTTGATGGCCTTTCATGACTCCACGGCCCAGAGAAATTCCCGCTTCTCGCTGCTTTCTTGATGCCACGTGTTACGTGACTGAAGATTTCTCCGTTATATTTGTTTCGATGTAATGCATTTCCATTAGTAGTTCTGCATGAATAGTATTCCTCAATAATGAGAGTTATAGGAAGTTGTTTACTCATTTTAATTTTTTCAAGAGTGCAGCTGGTAAAACCTGTGCTCCCGTTTTAACTCATGCACCCTCAGAAGCAGGTTGTAAATCGGCGTATAGTACCTTATTAAATACACGTGAAATCATTTGTGCTATTCTTACCGATTAATAGACTTATATAAGAGAATCTGCTTGCAATAAAATTTACAAAAACCTCACCCAGTTTCCAGCAATGGTCGCAAGGTATCAGAGACATGTGTGAGGCGGGATAAGCACTCCACTTTGACAGTTATTTAGTGCGAGGCCAATCGATTGCATTTCATTTTCCGCACA
>NW_025935250.1:70680-120906 GCF_000764305.2 Hyalella azteca | reverse complement strand
TAGAGGGAAGTGTCGGTGTGTTGTGTGAGCTAAGTAGAGGGAAGTGTAGATGTGTTGTGTGAGCTAAGTAGAGCGAAGTGTAGGTGTGTTGTGTGAGTTAAGTAGAGGGAAGTGTAGGTGTGTTGTGTGAGTTAAGTAGAGGGAAAAGTAAGTGTGTCGTGTGATCTAAGTAGATGGCACTGGGGGTGTGCTGTGTGAGCTAAGTAGAGGGAAGTGTGGGTATTATGTGTTAGCTAAATATAAGGCTGTATGGGTGTTATGTGTTATTTAATTAGAGGACGGTATGGGTGTTATGTATTAGCTAAGTAGAGGGCGATATGGGTGTAATGTATTAGCTAAGTAGAGGGAGGTATGGGTGTTATGTAGTAGCTAAGTAGGGGGAAGTATGGGTGTTATGTAGTAGCTAAGTAGAGGGCAGTATGGGTGTTATGTGAAGCAAGTAGAGGATGGTATGGGTGAAATGTATTAGCTAAGTAGAGGGAAGTATGGTTGCTATGTATTAGCTAAGTAGAGAGTGGTATGTGCGTTATGTGAAGCAAGTAGAGGATGGTATGGGTGTTATGCATTAGCCAAGTAGAGGGCAGTACGGGTGTATTGTGTGAGCTTGGTAGGTGTTTTGGTAACGGTAAGCAACGGATGAGTGTGCATCCCTCCCCATCATTGGCTTGCTGGCTGTTGCTGTTCTCTGGTTTACAAGTAGAGAACAACAACCATGACACGAACAGCAAGTGGCTCGGGCCATGGCATGAACCCATACTGCGAAATCTTTTTACCCTGCAATGCCGAAGGCAGCATTGGGGCTTACACTCCTACAATTCAGACGATGCTAAATCAGAGACAATCCAGACGATGCTACATTCCAGACGATGCTAAATCCCTAATGTAGCTTCTCTAATCTTATTGCCATAGTTTACACAGGCTCCAAAGTTTGCAGCGATTTTGCACTAATTTTCTAGCGCCGGTGATGTCGTACCAATGAGTGTTTGTATAATATAAATGCGATGCTCTAATTTTATGTATAGCGATGTATTTTACGATGAACTTTATGTATATGCGATGCTCAATTCAAATGTATAGTTAAAAATCATCAGTATAAAGGAATTCTATGATAAAACTGGTATGATATCTCAGAATTTTGTGAACATTTATTTTGAACCGTTGAATACTCGTATTTCTGGCTGTTATTCTGGTGTGCAATGTGTTTTTTTCATTGGCCATTACATTCAATTGGTTGCAATAAAACTTTGTTTTGTTTAACCTTGTTAGAAACACTGTAAATGTATTAATATGTCGGATACTGTGTTTTGTGGGTTTGACGTGAGTCCTGTCGTCATTTGAATCTAAATGCTGCAAAGAAGATGCCATGTAAACGGCTTTGAGTTATTGCAGAAGCATGCCATGAGTGTCGACCTATTCACGGTAGGGGACAACTGAGATTCATGAGGGCCTGACCCATTACAGAAAATTGAAGGCTGGGTAAACGCATACTCACATATTACAGTAATTCATCCTATCGCATGAATGTAATAAGTGAATGAACTTGAACATCCGCATATTTTTGAAATCAATATATATATAATCTCGCGTATGTCTAATTAACATAACCAGCATATGATTAGACTGCCATTGAGCAAGCACCACAGTACGGCAGTTCTACACTGACTAAGCCATCGGGATTACATCCGGACAGTTTACCACGTATATTTTATACCGCACATTTTATACCGAGCGCCTTCGCTTCAATCGTGTTGCAGCTAAATTTTAATAGCCTCAATTCAGCTAATGTATGAATCTTAACTATCATTTTCGTTTATTAAAAAAAATTGTAGCAATAATAACTATTTTGAGACTACGAAGACTGTTAGGCAGGTGATATTCGCACATCAGGTTTTACATCGTAAATTCTAAGCGGTAAATCCCCAAAAGAAACTAGATAGCATTTCATCCGCGCGATTCAAAAAATTTATTTCATCTTAATAATAAATCAAACAACAGATTGTAATGCTAGAAGTAAACGTCGATATTCATAGAGGGTAGAGAAACGGGAAATAAATTCAAAAGATCTCTACTCTGAGACAGCTTCTCCGTCGGCAAAATGCTAGCGAGGCTCCCGATCGGAGTGAAGACGGCGAGTTTTTGGTCATTCAGCAAAACTGAAACGCACGATACGCTAACGTTAAACCAAATCAATTTGAAGAAAACCTCTGCGAAAAATCATATTATATTCGATCCTCAACAACGTTTATCACTTCTTATCAAATTCGCAGCTTAAATTTCAAAACATTCAGCTTTGAAATTGAAAAATTGATGACGAAAATTTTCAGCAAATAATTAACTAATCGATTTAAAGTGCAAACTTCAAACTGCATCAAACAAAACTGTATTCGAGACCACAAAAGGAAAATTAAGGATCATTAAAATTTGAAAGGTGACTAAGTTCACAAAAATTGAAGTGTAACAGTGATCGCAACATGCTCAATTTGGGATTCAAAAAATTATTTCTTAAAGCCTCTCCTAGAAAATGGCGGACGTACAGAGCAGCGATGAACACAACAGATTTTCTATTTTATTTGCAGGAGTAAAATATTACCAGTGTGATTTTCATACTTCGATTTTGACATTTAGAAGCACGTACCTTTTCTTCAATTATTACATTTATTTCGAGTATATGAACCTATTGTTAGTATCGTGAGAAACATTTTGACTAAAACAACCTAAATTTCTGATTTTCAAAATATTAATATCTTGTTAATAATAATAATTTTCTCTTCCTCAAGTCATGCTTTTGAGGATCCGGCATCAGACGTACAAACCGGTGCAGCGAGCCGTGGAATTTTGTGACCCATGCAGACGGGACCAGTTTTTACCAGTGCTTAGCAACTTCAATTAGCGGCTTCTGTGCAATGATTTCGTAATACGATAAATGCGATGTTGATTACATCATATTTTAGTTCAGATACTGTACGTCATAAAAAATAATCGTGAATAGCAATAGCAATGATCGTGGAATATTACTGAACTTGGAAGGAGCTCAATTTAAACTAACGAACCGTAGTCGTATTTTATAATAGACACTGTCTATGAGAGACAACGCTGTTTAAATTTCTGCGCCTTTGCTTGGTCTCTGCTGCGCCAAATTGCATGCAAAACAGCGGCGTTAGTTCCAAGCCAATCTGCTGACTTGTTCACAACGCCCGCTTGTAGCTCGTGGCGTTGATCACACGTGCTGGAAACTAACTCTCACGCGGTGACTTCCTCCACGGCCCTGGTTTATGCATTGCCGTGGCATTTGCCAATGTCGTTCAGGGGCAAGCTCGGGATCGCCTGCAGCTTGGCAGTCTTGGCCTGGCTGCACCTGCCAGCAGCCGGTCGCACGACCATGATAAGGCCCAGCGGGCGCTTGGAGCGCTATGATGGCAGTGAAAGGCAGTGTCCCGGCAATACGCTCAAATCACCGCTGATGCTCGGTAATTTTTGTCTGGCCATGCTTGTAGCTGGAGTGCGGGACCAATGCGATTGACTTTTTTATAGACGCTGATTGATCACCACCTAACTCTGTAGGAATTTTTATCAACAACATGTGTAGGTTCATGCGTTGCACGAGTCCGGTGAGCCGTACATTGTCGGATGTCTTGAATACATCCGTGCAATGTGCATGAGGTGTGTTTCTGACCTAGATGAACAGCGACTGCCATGCGAAGTACGACTGTTGGTTTGAGTATCTTTAATCCTTCTGTTCTCTATTACAAGGTGGGCTTGGACTGTGCGAATTGTAACTGGCAAGAAGCTCGGAAAATACGGCTGTTGTTAGATATCTAGATATATTGTCCTGCTCCTAAGGCATCGAGGCATTCCGTAGCTGGGCTTCATTGTGTCTATCGTCTCGTGTTGTTTTGTGAGGGTTGGAATATTGTTTAGTCTCCTTTTCAATTTCGTAGACTGACAATCCGTATCAATTATAGACGTTTGATTTTCGCAACGGAATTCAACATTTTTCCGCACCTCTATGAAATTTTACAGAATCAGAATTTTAGGGATGATAATTCGAATTCGATTGAGAAGTCTATCAAAATATTTATCAATTTTGTTTTAAATTCTGAGAATTGTTATTAGCTCCTAAACATATAGAACATTGAATAATTTAAATGTCTTTCATCACTAAAAACTTACCAGCAGATTCCTGTCACGAATTACGAAGATGATGACAACGGACCGGTGTACATTGTTCGGGATGGCAAGCGTTACTCCGCTCGTCAGATGGCCAGATCTGCTGACTTCAGGAACTTAATTTCATACGAAAGAATTTGGCAAAGCTCCTCAGACGGCAGCGTCGTGATCCCGTACAAGTTCACAGCTTGGGAGGGTGGTGAGTGAGGGTGGTGAGTGAGGGTGGTGAGTGAGGGTGGTGAGTGGGGGTGGTGAGTGAGGGTGGTGAGTGAGGGTGGTGAGTGAGGGTGGTGAGTGAGGGTGGTGAGTGAGGGTGGCGCGTAGGGTTTATCCGGATTAGTCAGATATCAAAATTTTTTCTGGGGACTTCATTGCCATGTTTTTCATATTTGTTCACTTGCTGCTACCAAAGAAATAAATCCCGATGATTTATTTAAAATCGCAATATTATTGGGCAGTTGAGCCGAACAGGCCTAACTTCACGAAGGCCATGGAGGAGTATGAGGCGGGCACCTGCATCGTCTTCCGGGAGATGGATGAGGGCGAGAAGCCCTCATCATACATGGAGCTCATCAATGATAAAAGTTGTTCCGCCAACGTGGGGCGAGTGACGGACGGACCGACGTGGGTCAGCGAGCGTGACAGCTGTGGGGTGAGTTGGGGTGGCGTGCGTGACAGCTGTGAGCTGCGGCCGCGGCGTGATGGAATTAAGCATTGTTTGGATAGACAGCGAGAATGGGATGAGTTGTTTGTTCTAAGAAGTGGTGATTTATAGAATCAATCTTACATGATCCAGATCTATGTATATGTACATTGTTCGTGATGTGACATACATAGATTGGAGGTCACATCCAGATCTATCTTTTACATGATCCAGATTTATGGATACATTGCCCGTGATGTTGTCTTAATTCTTAATACCGAATCAGGTGTACAATTTTCCGTAGTATTAAATAATTTAAAGAAGTAGGCAGTCGATTAATCAGTAATGCTGAGCAGGGACGACTATCTGGTGGTCATCGGTGACAACTTCCCGAATAAGACAATCCGCCAAAATTACCAAAAACGTCCAACTATCAATTTTGATGTGCCGTACGACTACTCTTCCGTCCTGCAGTACTACGACGTGGTATGTAGTTACATTTATACTTAAATCATAAATGTCACCGTTAATTTATGGCATCCTGTGACATATGGTGTGAGTAATAAGTATCAAGGTGTAGTAGGGTATGCTTCAATGTAATCGATAAAACTCCATCATGCAGTGTATGTGCAATACCCGTGTGCAGATAATTCACACGAGTCGTTTCTGTGAATGGTGTTTTGAAGTATGATTTTTCATTTTTATATTTGACAAGAAGCGCAGACAAAACCCAAAAATTCTACCTGTAAATTATGGCAACTCCCAACCACAACTTGAAAAGTTGAAACTTGCAAGTGCCTGTGTGTCGTTTAGGGGCCGTCGTGTGAAGTCTGTGCTCGGTGAAAGAATTTAGAGCGTGACAGTAATGGCGAATTTAAGGAAGCTATTGATGAACCTGTTGTTAAAATTGTTACAACCCTAGTTGGGGAGGCAAAAACGGGATGCATGCCAGAGGCCAGCATTGCCCAAGACCAGCATTTCTTTCATAAACCTTTCCGTGCGTAAGCCTGCTAAAGGGCAGAGTAGACTAAGGGATTATATGTTAAAAGCCAAAGGTACAAATCCCCTTCATGGAAATGAACCAGCGAGCTAATTAGAGGTAAGCCACCAATACGATCGCTCTACGCCGTCTTAAAACCGTCCAACAGCTCTATCCCATGTCGTTTAACCTCCTCACTATTTTCGGTAGGCAACAGTCTGGCAACTCCCTACGCCATACCGCTGTTGATTCACAGCCAGCACTCCAGCCCGTCCGTTCGTCGCAGCTGTTTTCCCCCAGCATAACTCTACCTCCACGCTTACCCCCGTCTCCCCGCCTTTTCGCACCGACTGCAGGACGGCTTTTCGTAGTTTCTGCTAACTTGACTGCCTTACGTTATGAAAAGAGGATCTATACGAGTTGTGACCTAACCTAAACTAACCTAGTTCGGTTAAGCATTGAAGGTCTGCGAGGAATGCCTCCAGTTAGCCATGGCGGTAAAGTGGAAAGTCGGGGTAAGTGTGGGGGGAAGAAGATGCTGGGGGATAGTAAGGCAGGGAAACAGTGACGCGGGGTTCACACCTNGTTGAGTATGGGGAGCAGAATACTTGCGAGGGTGATAGCGAAGAGAGTGGCGTGGTGGGCTGAGTATTTGGGACTGTTGGATGAGGAGCAGGCAGGTTTTCGAAAGGGCAGGTCGACAGCGGATGTGGTGCAAATGATGGTTCGGATGCAAGAGGATGTGGTTGATTTGAAGAGAAGAATGGAACTGAATGAGAATGGGGGCATGAATGAAGAAGAGTGGCCTGTGGCGAGACTGCTGGATCTGAGAAAAGCGTATCCGAGGTTGAATAAACCGGGTTTGTGGAGGTTGCTTGAGCTGTCTCTTATACACATCTAGATGTGTATAAGAGACAGTCCTAGGACTGTTCCTTTATTTGTGTAGGGATAGTGGGTGTTGTCGATGAATATGTCTGATGTTTTTCGCCTTGAAATAAGGATGATTTTGAATTTGTTAGTGTTCGTTCTGATGAGCCATTTTCTTTCGAATGAATTTATCTGCTGGATTGCGTGTTGTGTTTGTTTTGCTGCGTATTTAGGTGGGTAACGTCCGGCTGTTATTTGTGTGATGTCATCGGCAAAAGCTATGTATTCTGTATTGGGAAGTGGTGGGGGAAGGTCGTGGGTGTAGAAGCTATATAGGGTGGGTGAAAGACAGGCTCCTTGTGGGTCGCCAGTGTGCAAATGTAGGGGGGGACCTATGTGGTGTCCTATTCTGATCGAAGCTGTTCTATTTGTGAGGTAGTTTGCTAGTGTTTTTGTAAAGGAGGGATGGAGGTTGAGCTGCATTAGTTTGTATTGGAGTCCAGTGTGCCAGACCTTGTCGAAGGCCTTGGTCACATCACGGAGCACAATGCCTGTGGTATGTCTTTGGGATATGTGTATCGCGAGTGTTTCATGGAAAGTTGCTAATGCTGTGTGAGTACCTCTGTGTCTCCTGAAACCGTGTTGTCTAGTATTGTGAATGTTGTTAATTGTGAGGGGTTCGTATCGTCTATTGTTTAGTATTTTATCTAATAGCTTTCCTTGTATGTCTAATAGTGAAATCGGTCTGTAGTTTTGCACTTGGTGTTGTGAGGTATTGGGTTTAGGGAGGAAAATCATTATGGCGCGTTTGAGTGAGTCTGGGAAATATCCGGCTGATATGGAATGGTTGTATATGTATAGCAGATAGTGTATCATATTTATGGGGAGATGCTTAAGCTGAAGGGTAGTGATGCTAGTGGGTCCTGGTGCTTTCTGTTGAAATGTTTTCAGAGTTCGCTGTAATTCTTTGATATTTATGGGTGGGAAATCCACTGGGTGGAGTCGGGTAAGGTTTCCGCGATTAGATGGATGAATGAGATGTGTATTGTTGTTTACGTGGTCGTGTATAGTACGGATGTGTTCAGTGTCGAAATCTTCATTGTTTATGTCGTCCTGAGTGAATATGTCTTGCCAGTGTTTACGGAATATGGGTTCTTTTTGTTCTGGTGTGTCGTGTTGTATATTGTCTTGTTTAAGGTAGGGGGCAGCTTGTTTTACGGGGCTTAAGAAGTGATGGTATATGGGTTATAAAGCATTGGAGAACAACGTATTGACCGTTAACTATGTGGAGTAGCAGCTCGTGTGCTGAAGCAGTGTTGGTTTAAAGTTCGTGTGGTGAGATAGGTCAATTGACTACAGCTGCATAGGTGCCAGGATGACAATATCTATAGCATTTAGATGGTTGATGTTGGCTCCAGGGCTGATTTGAGCGTTAATTTGCTGGTCTACGGCTGCGCACCCGTAGAAACTCTATCTATCAACGTAGTATGTATTTAAAATATTGGTTAGGATGTCGAGTTATCGAGGTTATGTCGAGTTATATTGGTTAGGGTGTCGAGCATCTTGGACTTTTCGTGCACTCACTCAGTGGCACATCACGGCTGCTGTAGCCCCACTGGTGTCGCTTTCCGTAATAAAAACCAAATCGCTTTGACTGCAAGCACCTGCTCCAAGCTATTTCTTTTGAAGAAAAGCTAGCCTTGTATTTGAAATGGAAATTACAAGCCGCTAATACTATTAGCTAATCCTTTCATCGCGTGTAAGCGACTTGTGGACGCAGTATATATGCTCGACTACCGCGAAAAATAACCGCAATATGCTCAGTTTTTTTCAGTTTTAACAAAAGATATATGAATAATGCGAACAATAACGCCAATAAATTTTATGATGACTTTAGGGCGGTAACTGTTACGTGCCTAATACCATCCGCCGCATGTACAGCCAAATATAAGAAATACGTTAAAACGGTCCCTCCTTAATTTCCCCCTGTGCCACGATGGAATAGAACTGAAAGATAAACCTCAACGCAATATGGGCGTTTTGATATTCACCAGATAACGCAATAGGGGCGTTTTGATGTTCATCAGATAACGCAATATGGGCGTTTTGATGTTCACCAGATAACGCAATATGGGCGTTTTGATGTTCACCAGATAACGCAATATGGGCGTTTTGATGTTCATCAAATAACGCAATATGGGCGTTTTGATGTTCATCAAATAACGCAATATGGGCGTTTTGATGTTCTTGCAGCGCAAGGAAATCAGCAGCGCAAGTGAGCCGCTGAGAACGCAGTGCGTGTGTGATGTGAAAGCTCCACCGTTCATATTTACAAATGGAACACACCGCGTGCCAAAACACAGCATGCGAGTATTGCAAGCGTGTTGCCATGAACGCTGCGCTAGTGTGTCTAATATAACACAAAGATCTAGCTCTCCGTAGTGCATCGTTGGTTTGTATGTGATGCACGAGGTCGACGCAGCAGCAAAGCAGGCGTACTTACAAAGTAGGCGTACGGTTAAATGAGTACTCACAAATAGTGCAATTCCAAGTCGATTTAAATGAAAATAACTGCACATCTCATTCACTTTTTCACAAACCTGGGGCTAGGTACGAATTTTTCCAGCGCTATATGGGTACGCGTACAATAACGTTGACATATATTAATTAGTTGTTTAACTCTTTACTATAATTAAAAGCTCTATAATTTTGGCAATCAAATAATAAAATTTCTGTTATTATTTTTCTGTGATGTTTTTGGCAAATTATTGCAAAAAAAACGCTGTGAGGCGCAGTGATGCTTAAATCTCCAAACTAAATAAATATGATGTTGACAGACTTTAATATCATCATCTTACAATGATAATTATAATTGTCAGCTAATATAGTCAATATTATACTATGAAAGTGTTGAAAATATCAATAAGATTATTAAATTAAATTCTTACTGAATGATATAGTTACTGTTGAACAACAAAGTTAAGCTCGATTGAGCCTAATAACTTTAGAACTAACAACACAATATATTACTTCAGTTTAGCGACACCAATCCACGCTACATGCTGACGAAGGACGTGAGGTTCCAGTACCAAATGGGGTCCTCTGATGGACACTTGTCGTTCATGAACCTCAAGCTTGTGAACCGCATACTCAGCTGCGACAGTGAGTTTATAAACAAGCCACTGACTGTGACTACTGCATTCTGTATTATGAAAGATATACGAGTAATAATACCTTGCACACGTCCTGGCGAATACTTGGCTTGAAACTTAGTATCAGAATTTTGCAGCGACTAGAATAAATCTCACTCTGTGATCAGAACTGAACCTGAAGAACTGCGGCAAGGACAATAAAGACCCATGCCTGAACCAGGGATACCTTGGCGCCTCCTGCAAGTGCGTCTGCCCGCCGGGGACCAAAGGGGACAACTGCGAGACACTCGAGATGAGCTACAACGGTACGAGGGATGCCAGTATGGGTGTTCACACCAAATTGTGATTCAACGTATTTATTTACTTATTTATTTTATTTTAGGATTTATTTTTTAACCATGTATTTATCAAGAATACACACTTATAGTTGTCATTATCATCATATTTGTTAGCTGAAGAAATATATACAATTTTAACAAACATTAGAGTGACTGAGTGACAGCGATCAAAATTCTCTTGCAGTTTGAGTTACCATGACCTGTGATATCCATGGTGATTGAGCTACTCTAGTCATTAAAATAATTATCAACATTAAATAACCAAGCTTCGATCAATCGTTTCTGAAGTGTAAGGGTTTGTCATTTTTCACTTTCTTGGTAAGGTTGACATCAAACGATATTTGGATGACTTCCACCTTCATATGTTATTAGCGTTCTACTTCAAGGTTAAATGGTTTTGGATACCTTGGCGCCTCCTGCAAGTGCGTCTGCCCGCCGGGGACCAAAGGGGACAACTGCGAGACACTCGAGATGAGCTACAACGGTACGAGGGATGCCAGTATGGGTGTTCACACCAAATTGTGATTCAACGTATTTATTTACTTATTTATTTTATTTTAGGATTCATTTTTTACCATGTATTTATCAAGAATACACACTTATAATTGTCATTATCATAATATTTGTTAGCTGAAGAAACGTATACAATTTTACCAAACATTAGAGTGACTGAGTGACAGCGATAAAAATCCTCTTGCGGTTTGAGTTACCATGACCTGTGATAGCCATGGTGATTGAGCTACTCTAGTCAATAAAATAATTATCAATAATAAATAATCAAGCTTCGATCAATCGTTTCTGAAGTGCAAGGGTTTGTCATTTTTCACTTCCTGGGTCATTTCCCAGGTCGACATCAAACGATATTTGGATGACTTCCACCTTCATATGTTATTAGAGTTCTACCTTAAGGTAAAATGGTTTCCGTAGCCACCTTTTACTTTACGAAAAAAGCTTTATGTTATAAGGATCTAGTTACAACAAACGAGAAAAAAATATAACTCAGTACTCACTGCAGTGAGTCACAGAAAGCGCATTTTCTCGTCGACGAAAACGTGAAGTCACGGACGGACAGACAGACGGACAGACAGACGGACGGACAAACGGACATGGCGAGCTCAATAGTGCATTTTTTCATAAATGAGAAAATGCGCTTAAAAGAGCTGCGCACATTTTACAATATTTTTGTTCACAGACGCCCTAATCAAAATGAAAAGTCCAGAAACGCAAGACATCACGGAGCCCAATACCGTGGTGAAGACCATTGGTTACCCTAAAGCCGAAGAAAACAGTGAGTTCACTTTCCCTGATCTTATTAGCAGGAATGATTTAATGACTAGAATATGTTTTGGATTACGATCATTCCTCTTACTTTAGTAGCACAAGTTTTATGCACTTTGTTGTTCAATTTCAATATTATATTTTCATTTGCAAAATTCCCTCATTATTAAATCTCAACTACCCTATAAAAAGTGCTATATAAAAGATTTCACAGGAATACATAACATTTCCAGCATGGCGACTGTACACCCTGGTGCTGAAGGCGGACAAGTGTAAGCGCGCTGTGCTCACCTTCGAGGACTTCCAGCTTTCAAGACGCTCCACAAATGGCCGATGCATGAGAGATGCGCTCGAAATCCGAACTAAATTCTTCAAGGGAGACTACGATAAGTATGATGATTATCTTTAATACGGAGGCCAGCTCTGCCCAAATTCACACTTCACCAACCCAAGCTCACTAGAGAACATAGCAGCAACTGCTTAAAACACTGAGTCGGATGTCCACAACCACTGCTTAAGCAGGCTCAAGTTAAGCATATCTATACTGCATCTAATCTAAACCCTCCCGGCCTAGCCTCTTCTGTCCTAACCTACACACGTTGAAAGTTTGCAACATTTCACTTCCCAAAACAAACCTGAGCGGACCTAACCCAACCTCATTCGCTGCAGAAAGCTAGAGAGGCGCTTTAAGAGAGTAGGTATAGAGCCAGTTATTGTTTGGAAAGAAGTTATGAGTCGAGACAGCGTAAATAAGTTAGGCCAGAAGGAGTTAGGCTGGAGTAGGTGAGGTTGGTTGCAGAACTGCTTGCTTATGAACGAGCATGTTCAAGTATTGGCTGAAGCCATAAGGCACTAATATCTTTGAGCAGTTCGTCACTAGTCTATATTAGGGAGTTCCAGCGTAGGTGAGGCTTCTAATTCTGTGGCCGAGTCAAAAAGAGCCTGTGGCCTACTATATGTTCTCTTGAATACTGCCTTGCAACTAAAGTTTCTTCATGAAACCAGATATTTCCCCTGGCTACATTTTATGGACAATTGTTCATTGCACTTCGAAATATTATTCATTAGAATTGAAAACGAAATTGATAAATCGATGCTTCATTACGAAATTATTTAAATTGCGTAACAATTCTCATGGATTTTTTTGCAAGAACAGCTCCCAAGTGGAAAACTGTACGACAACGCTGCAACTTGATAAAAACCAGGGTCGGTGGAATGATTCAATAAATAGTCTAAACCTTAGCATTTCCCTCATATATGCTTGCCTTCTCCAGCTTCTGCGGTGAGGACATCAAGAAAGGTCAAGTGTTCAAGAGCGAGGAGAACGATTTGATCCTACACGTCAGGTCCGTCAAACCAAAAGATAACAGAGGCTGGAAGGCTAATTTCACCATTGAGGCCATCAAGAACTGGTGGGTCTTGACAAAAGAGGGGGCGGGGAAGAGTTTTCATGTTGAAAGGGGAGGGAAGAGTAGTCAGGTTGAGAGGGGAGGGAAGAGTCTGTAAGTGGAGAGGGGAGGGATGAGAAGTCAGGTTGCAGTCAGGTTGAGAGGGGAAGGAAAAATCTGTAGGTGGAGAGAGAGGGGGAAGAGTCTAGGTATGGGAGAGAGTCAGAAGGTCTTGGGCCAATGGATCCCAGACTTTTTGTGATCAAGTACCACGTGAAGGAATTAGCTATACCTGCCACCGCGTGCTACTATTATTTAATGATAGCTTCCAATACAGAGTATTAAATGTCTCCTATCTGATTTAATGTGATAATAATTGCCGTATTGGGTAGGTAAATCATCTTGCATTGAACAGAACCCAGGTGGGTGGCGTATGGCCAACGTAGCAAATCGTAGCCAGACAAACTTGTATTAGGCGGTACATATTTTGTTACTTACTCAATGAAAAAAATTAGCAATCGTTCATGAAACTGAACTAGTGCTTGCGCACCTCCTCGGAGGCTCTTGCGCCTACCATCAGTATAGTGTACTTTTCGCAGTCTGTGAAGTGGTTGCTCTCAGCAGCCGTGAGTTAGAGCATTTGTGGGTTTTAGGGGCAAGTTTAAAAACAAATTTATTCAAATGCAAAAATGTGAACGGCGTAGTTAAGGCCAAGGGAATTGCATGGTTATGAGCCCTGGGGCATTGTGCTCACAGTTCCATCTGTTGACTTCATTCAGCAGCGCTAGAAAATTCATATTTTGGTAGATATCCAGTAAATACACAAAAAGCACTTCCCATATTCATTCATCGCACTCCCGGACCAAAGTAATTTCCATAATGAAAGACAACTATAAAGTATTATTACTTGAAATTCAGTATAATATATGAACGAAATAAAAAGTTGTGGATTACCCACCCCCGCCCAAAATCACATATAAAATATATTGACTATGCACCTCAGTTGCATTCACGCGCTACGCAAGGAGGTTACGCACAGAGGAACGAATCGGTCATTTTGTCCAAATGGAGTCGCACCTTCGGCAAGTAGCACCAATACACCACATCGCAGGGCCGCACTGGGTCAGGAAGACCAATTAAATCATGGCCAAGAATTGCATCGCTTTTTGGACCAAGTCTCACTCATTCTTTTGAGTGTTGGAAGCGCAGTAGATGTGCAGGATACAGTTATGTCTACCGCGTCTCAGGAGCGCAGTAGATGTGCAGGATATGGTCGTATCTACCGCGTCTCAGGAGCGCAGTAGATGTGCAGGATACGGTCGTGTCTACCGCGTCTCAGGAGCGCAGTAGATGTGCAGGATACGGTCGTGTCTACCGCGTCTCAGGGGCGCAGTAGATGTGCAGGATACAGTTGTGTCTACCGCGTCTCAGGAGGTGCTTGGGATCGAACCCTGGGCTAGCGACTACCAAGACGCATCGCTAGCCACTTGACCATCGTGGTGAGGAGCGCAGTATATTGGCAAGCATAAATTGTTAAACTTAGTTTTGGATAAATTTTATCACCCATTAATGAAGAAAATAGTTCGTGATATTGCTCGTACGTGCAAGCATTGCCAATTAGTTAAAGTTTCATCCCAATTGAAGACACCTCCTACTGTTAAATAATTGTTAAAATAATTGCTAATTCTCCATATATGATTTGGTTGCAATTTATATCATGCTAAAGAAAATCAACGTCTGGCCATGTCGCAATTTTGGCATGTGTAGACCATTTGTCGAAGTTCCTTTACGCTGTACCCCTGAAAGATAAGAAGGCAACGACCGCATGTGCTGCTATGACTAATCTAATTTTCCGGCTATGGTGAAGCTACCCAACCGGATACCGAGTGATAATGGTCCAGAATTTAGGTCCTCAGAATTTGAACGCATGCTGCCGGAAAGGAATATTATCCATATGTTTTCAACTGGATTCAGATCACAATGCAATGGATTGGTTGAGATATCGAACAGAATTATTGCGGAATTGGTGAAGGGAATTGGTTCATGAAAACCCCATCTCCTGGAACGTTTCTTTACGGAAAGATTAAGTTAAGTCATTTTTAATTAAACTAAATAGGAAAGAAAAGTATAATGAATTTAATAGTGTAGGACCCCCATCTTAACGTTCTTTATCCAACTGGTAGATTCACAATAACTTTAGTTTAATTTACAATAATTACAGGATGAACAGTAAAGTATATAATACTTCAGTTTAGGTACATAATTGCAGTTGCAAAATAACCTTAACATAGATAGGGCTCAACTCTGATCAATCTCCTCAAATGAAAATTAATGATAAATAGATAATTTTATTCTATATATTAGCATCTATGAGTGTGACCCCAATAACGAATTTTTTTAAAATCGCGATAACGCTTCCATGTGAATCTCAGAGCGCAATATCGCAGAGGCAAGCAAAAAATTATTTAGCGTTACGCTGAATTTATTGTGCTGTCGAGAGTTTAGCATTAACACAAATTAAATTTACTTAAATAGTTTCAACTTTTTCTGCTATCACATAATCGACTGCCACTTGTTTTCCAAACTAAACAGTAAATGTTTATGACAGCAATTAGTACAGAGAAACCATCAACGCTTCTTCCAGAACAGCTGTAGACAAGAAATGAGCCCTACACGATGTGATTTATTTCACTGAACTCTGGAAATCATAGAAATTTACAAACTTACAAAGCTTGCGAATAATTAGGATGTTAAATACCTTCGCTGCAGTTGCTTCTTTAGTTTTTACCTATGGCATAAAGTGCGCCTGATGCCCATTTATAACAGTGCGCCTGATATATAACAGTGCGCCTGATGCCCATTTATAAATTATATCATCTACAACAGAGTAAATGAGTAAGTAGAACACCGTTACGTAGAACACTGATAGTGTGTCTCGGTGCAGCAATCTGATTTCAACTGAAATGTCGCAGAGCAGCGACCATGTCATCTCCATGAGCTTCTCAAGGTTTACTGAAACTGAAGCTTCTGTGAGTAAATTCCGCTAGAACCCGCAATATATTATAAACAACAATGCTTTATTCTAGCTGTCTACTTTAGATTTCTATGTCGAATCTTGATTCATTATTTTTCTTCATATCAACTCATAATATCATCGGTTGAGGAGTTGAGTACACGAAGAGGAGTTACGTGGCTACGTTCACTCTGGACTGCAGTGTAAGACTGTTACGTTCACTCTGGACTGCAGTGTAGGACTGTTACGTTCACTCTGGTCTGCAGTGTAGGACTGCTACGCACTCCCCGGCATGCAGTGTAGGACTGCTACGCACTCCCGGCATGCAGTGTAGGACTGCTACGCACTCCCCGGTAGGCAGTGTAGGACTGCTACGCACTCTCGGCATGCAGTGTAGGACTGCCGGGCACGACCTTCCCTGCAGTGTAGGACTGTTGGGTACAACCTTCCTTGCAGTGGAGGACTGTTGGGCACAACCTTCCCTGCAGTGTAGGACTGTTGGGCACAACCTTCCCTGCAGTGTAGGACTGTTGGGCACGACCTTCCTTGCAGTGTAGGACTGTTGGGCACAACCTTCCCTGCAGTGTAGGACTGTTGGGCACTATCTTCCCTGCAGTGTAGGACTGTTGGGTACGACTTTCCCTGCAGTGTAGGACTGCTGGGCACTATCTTCCCTGCAGTGTAGGACTGTTGGGTATGACCTTCCCTGCAGTGTAGGACTGCTGGGCACTATCTTCCCTGCAGTGTAGGACTGTTACGTAAGACTTTGTCAAATGTATGCCAATAGCGCACGACCTTTAGCGCTTGAATCGTGCGCACGAACTGTCACGTACATGGCTTTTGATTTTTATCGAAAAATGTCTTTTGCTGATAGTACATCCTTGTGGGAAAGTACATCCTTAAAAATAAAGTACATCCTTATGGGAAATATTTAGTGGGTTCTTTAAAAAAATTTAAATACAGAGGACTGAACTACAGTATCGGTTCATTCTCAATGTCTCGATGACTTTCTTCTCATGGGTAACAGTCTCTAACAGACTAAAGAGTTTTGATCAAGAACACTGTCATCATCAAATCAATTGTATTTTCAGTCCCTATGTATAGGAGGGGCAGTAGTGATGTGTCGCTCTAGTTTGCTTTGACGCATTCTGCTTGAGTGAAACAATTTAATTGGACTCCAGTAAACGATTCTATAGAACAAGAAATACGTCAATACGTTCAGCTAACTCTCACCGCTAACATAGCAAGCAATTATGTAAGATTGATTAGTTTCAAAAACCTAATCAGTTCCAGTTTGTTTACTTCAGTTAATATTTCAACGAAGCATTGTAATTTGCAAACGAAATTATGAAGTGAACCCGCGACCATATTAAAATCAACAGGGAATATTATATTACCAGAGTTATGACTACGAGGAATTACCGACTATCAAACAAATAGTTATGTTCTGGAGCTGCATTACAGTGTCATACGCTCGACAGGACATATGTGGCGCGTTTCGCACGTAGGGTTCGTGAGCTCGATTGTACATATAAGGCGTATTAAAAAAATATAATGCAAGAATAATTAAAACTGCCAGTATGCACTAATAAACATCCAAAATAACTCATGAAGCACTACCGAACAAGCAGATAACTTTTCTTGCGATATCTCAACTGGTTTGCCAGCCATAGTGCCGAAAAAAATGTTTTGTGGGGCAGATAAAAATCACTGCTACATCCCAGTTAAGCACGTCGAGCACTGAAGGGTGAGACGCAATTTCTTTGTTAGTTGCTGCCGAGCCAATCTAAGACATGTTCCGAACGTGTCTGAGAGCGCAATAGCATCGCCATATTTATAGGGAGATTTTCACATGAAATTCTTTGAAAGGCGACTTATACCTTCAGCTAGACGCTTAAGGGACAATATCATTATCAGATGCTCAGTTTATTAAGGGAAAATCTTTATTTGCATCAAATATACTAGCCTTTGTGAGCATCTTGTGTGCTATTCATTGTGTACCGCACAGATTGATGCATTGATCACTATGCACGCATAGTGATCAATAGGTTTTCATACAATAAAGTATAATTTTTCACGTTGCATTAAATGTCATTGATTCATTAAATGTCATACTAAATCAATTAAATTAAACATTATGCAATTAAATTAAACGTTGCATTAAATGTCATACTAAATCAATTAAAAATTAAACGGTATGATCAGCATGCGACGTTCTTCTTTACTTTATTTTACAACATGTAGCGTTGCAATGTAAAGCCTCATTGAGTATTGATGATGACGTTTTTTATCACCTTTGCTAGTCCAGGCCACTAAATGAGTTTTATTTGCAATACGTCGATGAATTTATTTGTCTAATCAATGCTGAGATGCAACGACCACCTCAAGGAACTTACCCTAGCGTATAATTTCAACACATGCGTTTTGTTTTGTCGGCAGCTGCGAAGGATCTCCTGGCGATGAAACGTGCGAGTGTAAACTTGGTTGGTCAGGCCACGACTGCTCCACCAAAACTGTGCCCACGAGCTTTTCAGCGAACAGTTTCCTTCAGATTGCTCTCCTCTTCCAGCTGCCCGAACAAACCTCGTCCATAACTTTACGGTACGTCCCAATACGCGCCCCTCCGTTGACTCCGGCTCAAATAGTGAAGACAAAGACAACAATTTTGGTTCGCGGTCTTACTCGGCTGTCACCGGACAGTTATAAAATCATGAGTGTTGACATAAAATATAAAAACTGAACCAAACGAAGGAACTAGTATTGGGCAATAAAATATTTATTGTAATATGAAATTAGTACCATTACTAAAGAGCTTGTTGGCAGCTGTGCAAGTCAAGTCAAGCGTTGCGCCGCGTCAGCGATTTATGAGCGATGAGTGCCACACGGAGAAACGTGAGCCGAATAATCATTGACGTATAGGAAATGATTACCACATTTACCTCATCACTTGCAACCTCATATATATTACAAGTGAATTCTGTAAATGAATCCGTGGCGCGTTAAATCATTAGTTATGTAGGCATTAAACGCTTTCGAAACGCCAATGACCGAATAAGATCTTATAAACTATCGGAAAAAAAACGTTGGAGATTAATTGAAGATTAGGCCGTCTCAAATTTGTCGACGATTCTCCAAACGTCCTTGACTTTTATGGCTTGTTTTTGATATGCCAAAAACTTTGTATTTTAGCCAAATCGATGAACGACTGACGTTAAATGAAAAATGATTCGAACTTTTACCTCTAATAGGTTTAATCCTCATCTAGTCCTCAGTTCCTTTGCGCTCCGATGTGTTTGAAAAACACACATCCATGTCAACATAACTCCTATTTGTGCACTGTCGACTCCCCAAGCATCAGTGTATCGTTAAGATTTTGTTTTCTCGTATCTTAAGCTTGCCGTTGAATATTTTTACCGAGACGAAGCACGCTTGTTAGTTTCTAAAGCCACTGCCAACAGGACCATGTACCAACCCAGTCAACTAATCTATATCAATAATTCTTCTAGCAGTACAACTTTTAATGACGTATCATTAATTGATGTAGAAACTTTGTAATCATCAACATGCATGGACCAGCGGCTTCAAGTTGCTTCTGGTTGATCGTTCATGAACGCAACGAATAAAACTGATTCGGGAACTGGTTCAAAGTAACTGAAGATTTTGCAGTCGCTACATAGTTTACAGCAAATTTCGAATTTGCAGCATTTCCTGCTAAATCTCACTATGCACTTTTGAATTGAAATTAGGTACATGTAAGAGGCTATCAATTAATTTTTCGATGATTATCTTTAAGCCGATGGAGCCTCTCGCGAAATTTTCCTATAAATTTCAAAACTACTCGGAAAGCTCAACAGTATTAGATGTCTGGCTCAACGCCATATGATGCCAGATTTAAAATGATTAATTAAACATTCTATTTTGCACTATAGGCTGCGCACCCGGCAGAGCAACAGCTTGGTGGTGGCGCTGAGGTCTGTTGGAGGTCTGGAACATCTGGTGCTGGCACTGCGAGGAGGCCGCCCATGTCTGACACTACACCGCCAGCACGCTAAACTAGCCTCTGTCTGCCTCACGTCAACCCTGCATGACGGCATGTGGCACGACATTGCTGCTATGGAAATAGGAGAGTGGGTCTGGTACTTCAACTAACAGAAGGAAAGCCGCTTTTTCGTTTGTCCCTCAACTCGGCCGCTGTTGACGTGAGCGTCAATACTTCTCTAGCAGACCTACGGTGGCATCGTGTGGACATTTTCTGGCGAAATAAAGTACGTGTTTTCGATTAATTCAAGTTTTCATTTCTAATCATTCTTTCATTGGCGTTTGCAATCAGTTTTACTAGTTATAATTGCTCTAACTGTATTCATATCAATACCACCATTGTAATTGCAGGACCAATTTGAAGACAGAACCATTTTTTCGATCCATCTTGATAACAGCAACTATACCGTATTTTTCTCGTTCCATCTTCAAAGCAACAATCATTCTGAGACACGCTCTGAATTCCAAAAAAAGCGCTAGTAAAAGTTTTGTAATCTGGAAATTACGCTGTGCACTGCTATTCCCACTGAAAGCTTAGCAAATGAACTCTCTCTGTGAATCACATTCAAAAATTTTTTATAGTAATTTATCATTTCAATTATCGTTTTTCAATGCATAATATTTCGTGATTGATGGAAATGTTTACAAAAATTTTCTTTCCTAATACATTGAAATTGTTTAATCATTTGATTTATATTAGGCTATACATAATTTTTATAAAATCATTAATTTACACAATGAATCGGTACATAATCCCCAGACAGTTGAGATGATCATCGACAACTGCGTAGGACAGCCCCCTGAAAATACAACAGAAGCAGACCGCGGGCCCGGCCCGTCCAAACAATTCTACTGCAGAAATGCTGTGCACGCGCAAGATTTGACTGGACAACTCAACACAAGAGGCGCGCCTTTGCAACTCGGAGCCATGGACGCAAGTTCCAGTGATGCATTGCACGAGAATAATGGCGGTAAACAATCCTACTTCAAAGGATGTCTCAGGAATATACGACTCAATGGAGAGGTAGGAAATTACACAGGTAGCTCATAGCTCAGTATAATTAAAAGATTTAACAATGTATAATTTCACATCTACTAGAAGTTCTCAAATCATAAATGCAAGTTTTCCGTACATTAAATGTTAACAATATTTAAAATTCTGAATTTTATTACTTCATGATAAATATCATTCATTCTGCATTCATGATCGAAAATTTTCAGTACATTGAATAATGAAGAAAAAAGTTTGGGCGTTGAAGCAGGTAATCTTCATCAAATTAATAGCTATATAACTAATCTTATATAATTTTAATCCATTACCTGAAACATTCAGAAGTCTAAGGTAAAATATTAAGGAGATACTCTAAATTAGTTTGCATTGCCCTGCAGAGCCAATATCAACAGATGTTGATTATAATTATAAGTTTTTCAGCTCCAGCACCTCGCATAGAGAAATGAACCATCGTTACTCTTCTGCGACCGATGCGCATTTATTGTTTTTTTTTTTACTCATACATGACATCTATCCATCACAAAAATTTTTAGCGCAAAGCCCTAGATATGCTTAACATCGCGCTCAGTGCTCAAAACTCTGATGACATTAATTTAGCACCAGCGTTCTGCATTTAAGTTCAGTCATCATAAATTTATTATTTGTTGCTTCCATGTTAAGGATTATTTTTTTATTACTGGCGATTCGTGATTGATTCCCAGCAACAAGTTGGAGTACAAGATACGATTCATAGATTAAAACGAAGAGAGGTCGTACTGCCATTAAAAAATTCTCTTAACTCAAGCTCAAAAATTCTCAAGTTAAATCAAGCTCACATGTAAATAAAGTTAACTTGAGCTCAGATGTAAATATAGTTATCTCAAGCTCACATGTAAATATACTTAACTCAGGCTCAGATGTAAATATAATTAACCCAAGTTCACATTGCTACAAAGATTACATTGAAATGCAGATAAGTTCATCCGCCTCACAATCGGATCTCGATTTCAGTCACACTTTGGATCATAAATTTAATATATCTTGCATCACTTAATGAATGAAATAAAATTATAAACGAGTCTTAGTCTACATGTATCAACAAATACGCGATGCAGAATTATTAAGGGGTTTTAATTCGCCATGCATAAACGAATGCAAGATGGAAAATCTGGCGATTTTTTCTACAGTCATTCAATCTGTGCAGATTCTTACTAGAACTTTGCATGTACAAGAAAATGCTACGACGAGCAACCAAGAACCTGGAGATAAAATTTTCGAGTCTACTTCGAAAATGTATGACTTCCCAACATAGAATTGCCCCTGAATCTTTCTAATGAGCTCTGCAAATGCTTAGCTTTTAAAATATGCAGTACAATGATAATATATTATTATGCAATAATATTTATGCATAACAATACATTGCATGAAATTCATTTTTTGTCCTCGATCGAATTAATTTTAACTGAAGTCGACTGGAACTGAGGTGTAAAAATAATAAGCAACAACTTTTTGGTTAAATTGCGTTATTTATGATCATGGTAAAAACCAACCTTAAATTACTTTAGGCAACAAGAAGCTCCACTTTTTTCCTTCTTATTGCGGTTTGCTTTGCTGCTCCTGCACGCAGCAACTCACAACAGCTGCACGCAGATTATTCCTAATAAAATTGAGGAAATAACGAATTATTTGCATCATTTCCTCGGGTACGAACAAATGTCGCTCGAAAATTGCACCAATTTTTCCCATTATTTGTAGCTCGCAAAGATTGAGGCCTCCGTCCTGCGCTCCCTGAATAATTCATGGTAGCCGATGTTTGGTCTAACTTTTCTGTTTTATTTCTTAAGGAGATGTTTTAGTATTTAACTTTAAAGCATAGTATAAAAATTATAATTTGTAATGGTGTATAGGAAGTGACAAATGCAGTAAAATATATTGTAATAATTGAATATCCAGCAAGGAATTAATACTGATGTCTGGAAGAGTTTTCTTAGAAGTTGAACACAGTCATGTTCCACACGTCCAGTGATGCCGCTACTTGCGCGCTGCGGAAAACAACCGCAGAAATGCAGTCCATCAGATAGCAGATATATTCATGCAGAACTCGAGTTCGTTTGATCACAGAAGAGGTTTACTCCTCATTACGCCTAATGCCACTCTCTTCGGTTTGTGGTCTAAAAAGCGTTTTTTCGCCCTCTGGTCCGCAGCTGCGGCGAGGGCTTCCAGCTTAGTCCCGACGGCTCCTCCTGTCTGGATGTGGACGAGTGTCGCTACGAGCCTTGCCTCAACTTCGCCTCGTGCTCAAACTCGGTGCCAGGTAATGAAACTTTATCCGAAAGATTTTTTCAACTGATCAGGTTAAGATTGAATGCTTAATTATCTTGTTTCAATAGTTGATTCCTTGCATTGGTGCTTCAACAATGAAAATGTATTATTTAACGAGTATTACATCTCTGGCTCAACGCTACATGAGGCCAGATTGAAAATTAATGTTGAAACTTTCTATTTTGCCCTATAGGCTGCGCACCCGGCATTGGTTACCATATGTCTTTCCCGAACTATCTCGAACAGAAAATTTTGTATGAATGCCAAGTTTCGAAAGGATCGATATATATCACTTGCACCATAGAATTGACTATCACTGTCAAAAATTCTCAATTTGCATGATGAAATGGAGCTTTTTGAGTTTAAAAATACGATTCGTGACGAATAATTGTTATTGCATGGGATATCCTGACCTAAAGTTAAACAATCTTGTATTTGTTCATAATAAATCAATCTTTGGTGTCCATTAAACTTGAATTATTAATTATGTAATCAACCTTTTCTGTCATGATATGAATGACCGTTAGAACATCGACTCTAATCACTTAACTATTCATAAGAAATGAATGGATTCACAGTAAATTTCAGAAAATGGTAAGGTCATCATGAGAAAGTTATTATATATTTCTATTCATTTTAATAAGACACAGATTTCTGCGGGAAATTGTATTATATTCTGTAATCTTGGTGTAGTTAGGCAGAAGCTTTTCTCTTATGCAAGTTTGATTGAAGACCAGAGCATGCTTTTTATTAACAATCTTCTTGTTCGTTTTTTCAATGAGTCGAACCAAATTTCTTGCTGGCGTCGGGAGATCGAAAAGCAGGTTTCCGAACGACATTTTAATAGTTTGCGACGTTTCGAAAATATAATTTTCATTATGAAGCTGGAGAAGGTTTTACAACATTAGAAATTGAATTTGAAATGACTGAAGTACATATGAATGGTATAGTGGATACAATAAAATGAATAATGCGAATACAACAAAATGTATAAACTTAAAATTACTCTGAAAATAATTTCAGCGTCCGGACGAATCCTGTAGTTTGGAGGTTGATAGCTGGAGACTCGCTCTTGATAATGAGAGCCTCAGCTATCATCAGTCTCGATGGGTCGGGGCACCGCATAACTATGCTGGTGCAGGCTTCCAATGTCGCTCGGGTGATGGTCTCATTGTGAGCTTCCCGCATGTGGTTCTTGGGTCCTCCAGATTGTAGATGGCATGTTAGTCGGCGGCTTAAGGTCGAGAGTTGTTTAGCTGCTTGCCGTAGAGCCGGAGTTAACACACTTGATGTCGATGAGCCTCGTTTTTTGGTAGCTTCAGCTCGCAATAGATCTTTTAAGTTTCTGTATATTCTGTAATCATGCAGTATTATTTTCATTTTCTAGTTGCATGTTGACGTTGACTCGACAAACAGACTCTTTTGGAATAAAATTGTTCAAAAGCACCAACCATAAAGACAACAAAAAACGGATCTTGTTAAGAATAAACACCCTAGTATGAACTTGTTAAGAAAACGCACCCTTGTATATCCTTCTTGATAAAACGCTCCCTAGAATAAACCATGTAGAATAACTTTGTTAATCCTATCTATTCCTTTCTATATTCATATTTTCAAGAATTCATGTGGCAAAAAAGCTTCTATCGAAATGCTTTTGAAGCTTTATGTGATCATATTGCAGCAAAATACTTTGACTAAGATGTTCAGCTTATCATTTGGGATTTAACGTTTTGCAATGTATTTTTCTACATTGAATGATAATTCGTAAAAAATGTTTAAATACAATTAATTTGCTTGTATTTTTCATTCAATTAACTTTAAGATTACGCACCCGAGTAACGTATGGGGCGCTTATTCTTAACATGATCCCAAAAATCATATTTAATAATTTGTGACAATTTACGTTGTGCTGGAAGTAATAATAATGGTTTAGTAGGTAAACGATAGGCAAAAATCCTTAAAGAAAGATCGTGTGGCTTTGTTAGAATGTCAGAAAAAGCCGCTTTGAATCGGATTCTTCAATTTGTGTGCAACTCGACGAATGGTCTGTGAATTCCTTTTCAATGAAAAAATTGTGTCTTAGAATGGACGATGAGGATTGCATGTCAGTATTCAAATTTAGGAGCCACAAATTCCTAAGATAAGCCATAATTTTCTCCGCATGCTGAAGAAAATGCCATAAGTGAAGACAATCCCTCCATGCGCTGCATTCACGCTGTTATAGCGGCCAAACTAGACTTGGTTGAAGGGATATGAGCTTCCACCTGTTGAACTGCACGCGTAACTCCTACCATCAGAACTGAAATGCAAACATTAATTCTATAGTACATCTCTCCAAACGACACACCGCCTTGCAAGCACTAAACGTGCCTAAATGAGTATATTCATGAAAAGATAGACTTCAAACCTGGAATCACGGCACAAATTCATGAATTGTTAAGCCTAAGAGAAACTATTTCCTTTGAGATATTGTACCATGTTTCTTCACAAGTTTCACGGTAAATTGAGGGAGTTAGAATATAGACCTTCAGCTGAATACCTTCTTGCAATAGCGTCTTTGTAAATTCCAATCAGCCATGTAAGGCTGGCTGAGAGTGATCCACAAAAGAATAATCATACCTGGAGCCTTTTAACAGCCTTTTTAGAAAGACTCTTGTATGACTGCCGTGTGCATATGCGCCCTCAGTAGTGGAGTTTTCTTCAATTATGTATCATGGTACAGTCTCAACTGTACTCTGAGGACGAATATGACTTAATAATGGAGTTTTAAAAGTTTACATTTCGCGTATAAGGTTTAATATTAGGTAAACCTATCATGTTAGACGATGAACGTTACTGTTAGGCATACGGAAATCGTCTTCTTTGGTTTAATTTGTCCATATTTATTCCTCATTGATTCAAATTATCTGTTTTTTTCCAAGAAGCTGTGTTAAGCTAGTGCACGTCTTCATGTGCATGGAAATGGTTCTGCTGATCAATGAATGCAATATTTAATTCGTTTTCACTTAAAAAACTCCTCCGAATAACTTTTTCTCATTTTTCTTGTCTTCTTTCGATGTTCCTAAAATTTTCAACTCCCCACGTTTGATTTCATTCTAAAATTAGGAAAACAAATAAATCATATCAAATAACATAAAACGTCAGACTCAACAATGCGCAACATCATTGATGAGTCTGCATCATTACCTACAAATCATTACCAACATCAATGCCTCATTACCTACCAAGTAATAGAGTTAATACTGTGGACGTCACTTCCATTCTTCAACATCAACACTTGCCGCCCCGTATCACAGGCTACCACTGCTCCTGCACTAGCGGCTACGCAGGCCACAACTGTGAGCAGCAGGCCGGACCCTTGGCCTTCCCCCTCGGCGGCCTGCCTGTCCTGCTGGCCTTCACCTTCTCCCTCGCTGCTGTCTTAGGTCAGCCTGAATATGATCCCTGAAACCTTGTAAATTTATTAAAATCGTTCCATGTTCATGTTTACTTTCGTATGGTAATAATTTACAGTGAAATCATTTATCATGACGGAAAATCATTTACCGGCACAAAATATTCTCTTCATTTCTTCTACAAAGAGCAGGGTAACACAGGTTCGGGATGTTTTGTGTAAAAACAAAACTTTGCCAGTAGCAGTGTAACTTCTCAGGTTAATCCAGATCATCAGGCCTACTCTGCATTGCTGGAAAGCAAACTTGCTTCCCCAGGAGAAATTCATAGCATTAATGCAATTCCTATAGCGCTTCCCAAATTTATGGCGAGGCGTCTTCTCATCGCAGGATACTAGGATCAGTCTTTATAGTTGTGCTAACGTCAGTTAACACACCAGTTAATTTACTTATCAACACACTTGTACATACACCCTGTCAATATTATGAAATAATTGAATCAACAATGCAGTAGTTCAGGCATTTTTCTTTCTTAGTTATTCATTTACTCAACGTCTAACAATTATTTCGTTTCTGTGGCTTATCGTTAATATTTTTTAAGGATGAATTGGCTGTTTCTACAGGTTTGCTGGCGATTGCAGTGTCAACTTATTTTCTAAGGCGCCGGAAACTCGAACTCAAGACAACGTCAGTCGACGGAACAGCAAGTAAACAAAAACAACAACAAGTCATAACCTCAACAATCATAGACTCCTCCAACCTCTCCCAAGTGCCTTCTAAAGAATCTAAGAAAAGTATTTCCTTAGAGGAGCCATCTAGCGATAAGCAATTTTCTAAAGAATCGTTGAAAAACATGACATTTTTTTCAAAATCTTCGAAAAATGCAGCGCTTTCCGAAGGACTGCAAAGGAAGAGTTCATCATCCAAAGAATCCTTTTCTTGTGAAGGAATAAATTCAGTAGCCGGCCACGCCATCGAGGTGCGCTACACGGCCAGCGCCGCCACACACACGACACTCGCGCCCAGCGTCTGCGAGCTGCCCGCGCTCCAGCACGACGCCGTGTCTTGCTTAGGGCGCTCCAACCCCGACGCCGTGCCTTGCTTAGGGCGCTCCAACCCCGACGCCGTGCCTTGTTTAGGGCGCTCCAGCCCCGACCTCACGGGTAAGTTCTCTTTTGAATTCTAAGAGACAGTTTAACCAAGCTGATAGGTGTTATTTTGATGCAAAATCTATGGCATATTTACCGTGAAATGTCAGCAGTCGATGGTGTATAGAGATTGACCATAGTTTACTCATGGTAACTCAAGTTAAAGTGCATTTTGACGCGATTAGCATTAAGGAGGATTAATGTATCTGACGACAAAATTTTACTAATGTTGAGCTGTAACTATTTTCTAGTGACCGCTTTTTTGTGTCATGCATCAGGCGAGGACGTGACGAAGTCTGGCCATTCAAGGCCACTGAGCGCTCTAACGATCATGGCGCCTCGAGGCTATAGAGACGATGATGAGGTCCAGCACAAAAAATTCGAACTGCGAGATGTTATAAGTAAGTGGTTATAACGTTAAATAAAATGAACCAAGTTTTCATAAAACAATGCTGCTATCACCGGTATTGTTTGCTTGCAATTATTTTTTTGGAAAAGCAAGTTTGGAAATACTAAAAACTCAATTTAATCTTCCGACTAATTCACAAGAGAGATTTATTTTGACAACTTATTCAATTGAATACTGACAAGTGTTACCGCGTCATTTCATCAGAATATCTTGTGATGCATTTATTTCATCAATACGCATATTTCTGTTTATTAGATTCATTGCAGAACAGCTCACTTACATATTATTCAAATATAAGTAAAGATTGCTGCGCCCATTTGGCTGCATTTTCAAATAAAACAAAAGATTAAAGCGATTTTATTCGCCACAATATTATTCACTGTGATGAAGCATTTGCTTCAAAAATATATATCTTATTCCGAAAAAAAAACAGTACAGTGCAAAGCTATTTCCTCTCAGCGCATGAACTCATGATATGTACATCACCATTAAAAGTTGTTACGCTAACTTGGGATCCATTTAAAATTATTTGGTTACAGTGTTGAGCTTCTATTCATTTCATGGATATCTCATCTGATCTTACAAAACCTAGCGTCAGAAATTTCGCCGATGTAATGAATACAAAATAAAGGAACCATTCGAAAATCAAAGTGATTACGCAATTTTAATTTCTGCAAATTTTTCAATACCACTGTTTGAAAGCAGTAAGTTGACCTTGTTGCTTTACTCGTCTGAATCCGTTTTAAGCTTTAACTGATATTCTACTCAATTAATAACCTATTTTCAGAAATAACTCAGAATTTTCTCTGTCAACGAACCTATTTCAAACCCGCGATGGGATAATACTACGCGATGGGATGAGCCCATCGCGCATTAGGTAGAAAATTGCAGAGCATGTAAAATATCGGTTTTTTTATTCTGATTCTATTAAGAAATGGAATTTAAATTTTCTATGCGTAAAAATTTCTAACTTTTCTTTTTTGGGATCATGACTGGAAAATTTATTGAAACAATCCTACCCATCGCATAAAATACCTTTTAAGAAATAAACAGTGTGTACAGTAAATGCTGCCGTCATAAATACAAATATGTTTTCAGTAAATACTTTTCTACAACAGCGTTTGTGATTACATACACTACATGATAATTTTGAGCCCTAAATAACCTTTGTTTCACGAAAGACTTAATCAAATTGAGATCTCAATGTTACTCTTGAAATAAATCACCTTTCCTTTCATCTGCATTGTTCCAGATGGCGTGGAATCCATCTGCTCCGAGACTCCATGGCCGCTGCTCCAGTCATATACTTCAGACTCCACTCCTGATAATATCAAACGGCCGTACTTTTCATCTCTGAGACGCAAGTCAAATGAATTGGCTCCTTTTCTCAACGTCAGTGGTGAAAAAAAGATATCGACGTCTCAGCCAGACTCAAATGAAAGAATGGAAAAAGTTGCTTGGTATTGTGAAGGTCACAACGCTCCCCAAAAAACTGATATGATGGAGAAAGACTCAAAAGTTGATCCCGCAACAGGATCGCTGCCTGCTCAGACAATGTGTTCTGCATCTCATGAGTGCAAGGCTCCTAGATGACAAAAACAAGTTTGTAAAATTTAACATTGCATTTGAATTTCAAAACTATTTGTTCGATGGAACTATCTATGAATTATCTAAATATATTTTCAATTCACTCGACCTGTTCTCATTTTGAACCAAACTTTCTGCAAACTGAGACCATCACCAGCAAATCCAGTATTATATGCCTGCGAAAAACAGCTCAAGCAAGGGAATTTAAATAATTTCGAACAATCATTGTCATTTATGCAGAAACGCCCTCCACCCTCTTCAAGTCGATAATTTTTTTTGATTCCATTCTAATTTGAGTCTTTATAAATCGAATTGGTAGTTCTGTTGAATTATACTGGCCTATGCAAGTAAAAATAAACGAGACCACATCAACAAACCAAATATCTGTACAGAAGAAATTACTGAAACATTGACGACACGAGCGCGTTTATTATGAAAATAATGAAAATAATCATTTGCGTCACTTGAAATATTGCAATTAATTATTGAACATGAAGCACTCTATCCCACTGGCAAGCTAAAAATCATAAAGGTTATCGCATCAAAATCTGCTTCAGGAACGGAACAAAAGACTGGACTTGCATATGAACCTCGGCGGAACGGGAAACAACAGGAATATCCGAAAATTTTCATTTTTTATTGAAAAAATCTGTTCATTCGTCAATGACTTGATTCAAATGCCACTCTTTTGAATTTTTTTCCTTTCAATAAACAACTTTATCTCCGATTTCCAAACCTTGAAAAATATCTTTCTTTTCTAAGGAGAGATATTGAAAAATATTTCACTTGCTACAAATATTACTGGCTTGAGAAAAATCGAATTTGTTGTGTATTAGAAATAATAAACATTCTGTTTTCATAACATTATTCCTTGATCTTAAAAATCATCAAGCCAAGTTTTTGAGCTTAGTCGTCTTCAAATAAAGAAACATGGAGTTCACAATATCATTTTACTTTTAATTTAAATTATTTACCAATAAAATCATAAACAATTCATTCCTAAATTACTGAAGATAATGTCAAAATTTATAAGTAGTCTATAAACATTTCCAGTACCCATAGGAAGTTGCTCTTATTCTGCAGTTTATGTGTTACTCAGCGCGTGCTTATGGCAGACATGAACACTTAAGAGCTTCCGACAATCCTACGAGCTGGAATTATTCACACGTGGCTCGTTTGCAACCTCCACTAAAGAAAGGTTCACTAAAGATATAAGTCTTATAACAGAAAGCAAAGTTCATGAATGAAACAACGAAACTTTGTCTGATAAAAAGTATGTATGTTAAAATAAATAAAAAAAACGAAAGTGACAGCGTGTCTGCTGTAAAAAAAATACTAATTAAAATATAAAGTTTGGAAACGGGGAAAATTAACCCTCCTTCAACGAAAGAAAAAATCTCAAAAGTATTTTCGTAAGCCCCTACTATTATATGAATCTCATGAGCCTTTTTAAGACGTAATAAGATGCTTCCTCAACCATGTGCTGTGTTGCAGCAAGTTTATTTTCTAGACTCAAACTTTCCACGTTTTATCTCCAAACAACAGCGATTCTAAGTGGTCCACGGCAACCGACTAATGCCGGCGATTGTTGGGAATTCAAAGGCCGACTTCCAGCAAGCATTAAAGACCGTAAGCTGTTAATTATAAAATAGGTTTTTCATACTTAATCTTAGAATGAAATGCAACTCGGTAAGTGATTTGCGCAGAGTTGTCCACCAAACAGCTACTTTTAGAATACGAATATAGGTTAAAATCGCCGTTTTAATTGAAGCGCTGAAAATGAGAGGTCGTAAATGGACAATCTTACTTAACACTTAACTCAACGTTATGTTAAAATTGTCACAACCTAACTGGGAACAATGATGTTATTTCCATTCTCTTTTTCTTTGAAACGTTAGAAAAAATACTTCACATGAGCTTCGGATGTTAACACTATTTTAGTACGCAAGACTTTGCGATAGCTGCTCCAAACATAATGAGGGCATTGATTTCAACATAAAAATTAATTCGATTACCTGTTCAATTTAAATTCGTATTAATGAATGAAAATTCAAATTAAAATAATGGCTCGCTTGTTGATTATATCCTGAAAGAAATTGCCGTCCATCACTTTGAAATTTAAACGACTGCGAGCATTATCTATAGGTTTTAGTTTAACCAACTACTTCTTACACGGTTATTCGATGTTAACATCGACATAAGATCTACAATGAATCACAACGATTAATGGAAACACTGAGATGGTCTTTAGAAAAATAATGTGGATGCCTAGGAATAGATATTTTATGTTAATTTCTGCACACGTGCATGAATCTGACTGTTGACAGCGAGCAACCGAAAAATTCAAGTGTCACCAAAAGGAAAAGAAAAATGGTTTCTCAGTATTAACATTGCTGCAATAACTCTTCAACAAATTTTCCACAGTTCAAGAAGATCAAACCATGGTGTAAAATAACAAAATTCATTTGAAAATAATTTCCAAACAAATTGAATTTTCTCTCCGAAAATAAATACAGTGTGGAAATTGCTCAAGGAAAATAATTGGAAGCTTTTCGGCTGAATTACAAACGTCATATTTTATTAACGCGGACTTTCCCAAAACTGAATTATGGACAAAATCGAGGTACACAAAAAGTATTTGCATATACCTATGATACAAAAATTTCAGATTACAATCAATATATTTCACTATCTGCTTATAGACTCTTTAAATATTTAATATCATAATTGAAACCGATTCATTGCTCTGATGGTGAAATCAATAGACAGAACTTTGAATCACGAACCTTTGAAATTTCTCGGAAGCATTTTCAAAGATTTCACAGCTGACACAAATCGGCTTAACAAAACATAAATTCCGTAACGCATACGATTTGTCGTCCGTATTTCTGGGTGGAAAAATAGACAAGATTTATCGAAATCCTGACGGGTGGATTTTGTAACGAATCCAAGCGCGGCTGTCAAAACCCCGAATGATGTCTCGTAAATATCGGCCATTGAATCTTTACTTCAGGCTTTGGTTCTGGCGTCGGGTGGCATGAGTCAAAATTTGAATAATCCATGTCGACGGCAGCTGCCTCACTCCCCCAATTGCACGTCATATGAATGCGGTGTTGGGAATTACGAATTGTACGTATAGAATTACGAATTTTTGGAAATTTGAATTCAAACACTAAAATAAAAATAAAAAGTAAGAGATAGTATCCATGAATGGAGTTTTACGATTTAAATAGTACGTTGTACACCACAAATGATTACAAATAAATATATGTATGAATAATGAGTCACTTATAGTAAGCCATTAAATTTTGGTCGCTTGATGCTCCTAAGAAATTTCATTATAATATAACGCGACAACCTCCCTAGTTCATAAACTAGAACAAGTTCTTAATTTCGATCACACGATTTTCTACACATCGTACCAGGCTCTCCTGCGCCTCGCCAGGCTCTCCTGCGCCTCGCCAGGCTCTCCTGCGCCTCGGCAGGCCCTCCTGCGCCTCGCCAGGCTCTCCTGCGCCTCGCCAGGCGCCTCAGGGAAGAGCTGCCAGGAAGTGGTGAGCTGAAATATCCTGACAAGCCGCCCGCCAAGTGGGATAAGCTGGGCAACAGGCGTCCCTTCAGTGTAACCAGATCCTTCAAGTGAGAGCTGCGATAAACTTGTAAGTGACGTTCACGTTAGGAATAAGAGCTTCACAATGAAATAGATTATGTTAAGTTTTCTGAAGTATTTTTGTAATGAAATGGACTGTGTAAAGTTTTTCGACGTATTCTGCTATTTTGAAAGAAAAATTACATTCAGCTAGAGAAAAAAGCTATTATAATTTAGAATTTCTCGGTCTCAGTGAATGACAATGAAGCAGCCAGAGATACGATCGTCAACAATTTTTTTCTTACATTTAAACGAAGAATAATCTAATAAAATTATGTGATGCTCCAATAATTGATGCATCACTTACCTGTGAACGCTCTATTCATCTAGTGATTCTGGAGGAATAAATTAATCACTGTCAGATACACTTCCATTGTTTCAAACATCAGAAAGAATTTACCATGAAGCGGGCTTAGTAATAAACGAAGTGAATGCGATTTCAGATCGCCCGTCTAAAACAAATTGTGCACACGGTTCCTCAATTTAGCGCGCGCCCGCGAACCGGTAGACCAAATGCCAGAGCTAACGGCGGTCCTTCGGTGGACGCCATTTTCCCAGCAAATTTTGACACGATGAAATGTACGTAATTTATCCACAGGAAATTCATCGGAGGAAATACGGGTATTGAGAATCTATGTGCAACGCCTATATTTTAACTATAAATACAAAACTGTGTAATTACTGTGTTTTAATTTTGAGGATGCAGTTTCAAAGCGAGAAGTATCCCAATATTTTATCAAGTAAGTATTATTTGTTTATTGAGTGGTAACGTGAGTGGAAAGACATCCTTACAAGTTGCATCGATGTACCAATGACGTTCCATCTCAAAAGGTTAATTCGTAGATTCAGTGCATACAAGTTTTATAAACAAGTAATACTAGTTTCCAGGTTTTGTTTTTAAGACTTTTATTTTGGTTTGGTTTTATTCGTAAGGTATGCTGGTAACATAAAAAAAAAACAAATTCTACAAGGTATTGTTATGCTAAATGTACATATTCACGATTCTTTCCATTCTACTAAATTATTGGTAAATATTTGGGCGATAATTCAGGGGAATTTTGATAATATATACGTGCACATAATTTGGGAGATATTCATATTTCATGAAGATTGACGACTCAAATAAATTAATTTTAAGGGCACGATATCGCGGCGCCCACGGCAGTTCACAGAGATAATGAGCGAGTGCCCGCAAATCCAGACTAATTTTCCTCTGCACTAAAATTAATGCGCGCATACGATAACTTAAGGGCAAACTCCGAAATAGTCGTTAGCGAAAAGTCTAGTTAAAAACATAGCGAATATATATGAAAAAGGCGGTGAAATTTAACGATGTTGGAAATTGCAATGGTTTAGTGTTATCAAACAATTTCCAAACTTAATTAAAGAAACATTTAATAATATGACTGACGAGGTTTTTGCTTGAATATATTTTTCTTCATAATTCGAGACATTAAAAGTGAGATGTTGGTCCTGGCAGGCAACTTCCGTCTTGTTACGAGATAATAACTTGCGGGATGAGGTCTCGACAGCTCCCAGTTCTGCTCAGAGTGCGAGGCAAACTCGGAAACTTTATTCTAAAAATTACCTTTACTAGTTAAATCTCAATCATAATTCACTTGAAAACAGCTAGGAATACGATGGCATCATCTTATGAGGCTTATTCGCCGCAAATAAAGAAATAAATTTAGGTGATTATACAAGACATAGATGGGGCATTTGATGGAAAATAGATGGGGCATCAACGAACGTCGTTGGTTTAGTATATTCAGATCAAGGCTCGTACATAGACATAGCCGATGTTTGTTCAACGAACTCATCATCAGCCAGGCACGGATCTTCACCTCTGATGGCGCATCGAAATGTCGCATTTGGCCACACCTCAAATAAATAAATAAATGGCCCGGTAGCAAATAGATGAGATTAGTTTCATCCATCGAATGGCTCGAGTCTTTGATTCTTCTTGTCGTTGTCGCGCTTCTGTCCATGGACGCAGCATTCGTATGATGGAGAATCTACCTACAGCTAGTCGATTCAATGTATATGAATGTGGCTGGGTACTCATACATGGCCGCTCGTTGAAAGACTGCCATGCACTGTTATATTAATAAAACTATTTTTCGTACCAATTAATAATTTTTCTCTCTCAATAACTCATTTGTGCTCATCGTCATCCCTATACGAGTTTTATTGTCGCTTGTTAGTAACATGGATGTCAACTCGTCGTAACTCCTCGCAAAATTATATTATAATGAACATCGAGCCTAATTGCTGTTCCTTGCTTAACAGCAAAAAATATAGCTCAGTACTCACTGCAGTGAGTGACAGAGAGCCCATTTTCTCATCAACGAAAACGCGAAGTCACGGACGGACAGACGGACAAATGGAGGGACGAGGACGGACGAACGGACATGGCGAACTTAATAGCGCCTCTTTTCCATAAATAAGAAAATGCGCTAAAAAGTAATGTTTTCATCATTCAACATTTTATTCTTTACATTTATGCTATTTAGAGAAGCACGTTGTGAGTTGGAATTTTATCGTTTTTCGGACCGACAAAATTAAAACGTCAATCAAAAAACGAAGGGTCACCAATTTTTTAATATCCTTCTACCTGGAGTGTCACTGAAAAGATAAATGAACGAAATTTTTGTCCATGACTGCGCAATACAAGTAAGGTTCTTAAACTATGAAAAAAAAAACAATTTTCTTTTCGTGTGCTAAAAATGTTTTTTTTTGTATATAGTTGATAGCGGCTTTCATATTGGACCAGCACTAAAGTTTTATAAATCGTACCACTAGCGTATTTGTTTTAGGATACATAATTTTATTTCTGTAATAATATAATTATAATCATCAGCATCAAACAATTCGACATAAATCACAATCACAGGCAATTTCTGATTGCTGTTCTGATTTAAATTTACATTAAAAATTGGATCAACTTCGCTAGCTACGATATTCATTTTTACCTATGTATATTCTTTAGGATCAAACTGGACAGACTTTGGCATAATTCAAACATTATCATATTTGGCTTAACAATGTCGGTAGCTTTGTTGGTGGTCATCAGACTTGCGTGCACTGTCATATCATGCCAAGATATAGTTGATTATAAAACACAATGAAAATCTATTAATTTAACTCTGTTTATCTAGCGATTTTTGTTATGGTTACTCTTGGTCTTCGGTTGTTATTAACACTCGTATTACGTGAGCCTTGAGGCTTTTCTTCTTCCCACTGTCGCTCATAATAACACGCCGTACCAAACTATCTTACGATACATTTTAAAACAATGATAAAAATTTGCTTCGTTTATAAACGCGCAAAATGTAAATAAAACTCCTGAAAAACTGCTAAACCAGATAAATACCTGACCGGATAACCTGACTTTCTACGTCTAGATTTGATTCGTCATGCCTGATAGAGAAGAAAAGCCGTATAAAGAAAACGTACTTTAGACAACAAAATCAGTGCGCGTCTTCAAAGAGGAAAGCAATCCATGGAGCCACGAGCTCAAATTAAGATGTGTTTAGCTCATGTAAACTCGATTACGTTTTTATTAAATCTAGATTAAAGAATTTCAATTCATCTCTTTTGGACAGTAATCCCCGCGGTAGAGCTTCCTAAAAAAATCCGATTCACCAGATCCGCTAGCAAATTTCAGTTGCAAAAACACTTCAATCATGTTTTGTCAACGTAAATTGAACTTGAACGTACGCAAAATTTTGTGCAAATTAAATTTCTAGGTGCCTTTTGTGCATTAAATCTTGAATAAATGTATAATAACCTACGTCTGTGAGTTTTTACAATTGCAGGGACAGTAATAGTTAAGTATGATTAAAGCTCGGTGGTTTGCCAACCAAATCTACTCAACCGATTACTATGAGGACCAGCTGAGCACCATAGCAGTTTGCAGATAATGGTGAGCATAATTTCAAAACAACGTTCACGAGTTTCGTCGGCACTTCCAAAGCGGGCACAGAAAATTCATGGAGGCGAAGAAAATTAAAAAGTTCATTAACATGGATTGCAGAGGAAATTGTTAAAATTTGGTGAGAACTACTATATAGTATGAGACAATCATGTGAAATCTCTCATGTCAGGAAAATCTACTGCAGCCATGTGGGAAGCGATGATAAAGTGGTTACTTCGAAGTCTCTTTGAGGAAATTGTGTTTGTCCGATTACTAGATCGAAGAGTTTTTAGACTCAAGATATAAGCAGTAGTTTAAAACTAGGGTGCGTTTAAATGGAGAAACAAAATTTAAAAATTTTCATGCAGTTTCGTTTGAACTCCAATTCGCGATAGACTGTTTTAATTTAGTTTTTTAATACTGCATGACCCTAGAAACGGCGCTGTTCTAAAATTTCCTTGGGGGCAAAGGAGTTAATGATAGGATCTCGGTCAAGCCACCTGCCTCGAAATAGGGAAATAATCAGGACGGTCTTTAACTTCATAATCCTGTTATCGCCCGGAAAATTTGACTCCTATTTTACAACTTGCTTCGCTTCCCGGATGAACTGAGGTTGAATGCTTGTAAAAGGTATTCGCATTGAGGAATTCTGCACTCTTTAATTCCTATCTTGAAAAATGCATTGGAATATTGGAAGCTTTAAAATAAACACTAACCAACTTCGACGCACACAAAAATGTTCACAGTCTTAATATAGAAAGTTAAATTAATATATGTAGAAAATATTGATGAGATGTGGATCAATTTTCCCTTAGAAACAACCTAGCTGGCCCAACCTAGTTGCACATTTCTTAATTTGAGAATTTTTATTCATTGATTTATCAGTGATAAAAATATTCAGATGGCGAAAAAGTTATATTCAGTGTAATTGAGATTAATGATTTATTGAAATACGATTTATAAATTGATTTTAAGAGTTAATTCAAAATTTTCCTAAAACTATGAATAAAACACTCACAACATTAGTCACTATATAAACCGTCAAGCAATCGAATATATGACAACATCTTGTTCTTGTTACATCGGTTTTTAGGTTCTATCTAAAATAACTGAAAAATTCATGTATATTTTTTTCTATTTATAGATGTTTCCCAGTGATGATAAGAATGCTTCATATTATATCGGCATATTCAAAAACTCATGTCTTTATTTTTAATGTTGCCGAAATTGTTTGCGATGATGCCTAATTTGTAGTATAATCCTTCGCTTAACGCCATATACTGTATAGTGTATACGCTGGCCACTTGTCTAGACTATTATTTATATTATAATCCACCGGTATAGAGTATACTGTAGTTCGCCGCTAACTAAGACCATACTTTCGTGGCCTGCAGAATAGTTTCTTCTCTCACGAAATTCGTTAACCAATATTTATCTGATTATCTATCATTTCCTTAAAAGTGTTATCATCGAATTGAAAGCTACAAGATACATATTCTACCTCTGAATCAGATACAGTTTAACGTTGAAGGGGGGCAGGGGTTACTAATGTCCAATACAAATGATTATAAAACTCTTCGTACAAGACAACCTGTTACTAGTTCATATGTCCGTATACCTTATATAGTCCAAAGACCTAAATTTGTAGAAAGAACAATATACAGTATGTATGTAATACGCATGTGCATATCGGTGACTCATGTAAGCGTAATTACAATAGAGAATTTAATCAATGTTTATACATAGAGCAGTTCTCATTGTCAAAATGATCGTCTCAAACTACCGCGACCAATTTGATGCAATTAATTGGCGCTACGAATATTCCTGAGGAACTTGGTTGGCTCGTAAGGAAATTGTCGACTTCAGCCCTGCTATGCATTGGTTAATGAGCTGCTTCCTGGTTACTGGTGCTGCAACTATGAACGACACTAAATGCATTATTGCGTGAGGAGCTGAAAGAATATGAATATTGAAGTGAAATAATAAACAGAAATTAATATTGAGCGTCGATTCCTGGAAATATTTTGTTTGAAAGCCATAATGGCCGTTTATCGATGAACTCAAATATACTCGGTTGTGTATCATTACCTGCATAAAATAAATAAGTTCAATTAATCAACGTCAGAAATAATTTACCATGAAGGATTAGATCGTAATTTATAATAATACGCTTCATCATTACGGGATGAATTTGGCGGCTTCTGTGCGAGCAGTTTCTGCTTAACGTCCACCTTAACTTCTGTACAGACACTAATTTTAATAATATGCACCATAAGCATGAACAATTTGTACATCAGATTCATTGCGATGAGTAAGTTAATTTAAAACAACGGCAGAATCAAGGGACCAGTTGAATGAACGTGCTTAAATTACGAGAAATCATTTAATTATACCTGCTCAAAGTGAAGCATCAGGGGAGTCTTGTATTGCGCTTCATAAATGTTTAGTAACTGCGGAGTGCAGACAAGCAGAATTATCTGAAGTGCAGGAATGGGGAAAGCGCTGGATTAGATGTAAATATTTTGTTCGCAATGCTGGCTAGCCAGAATCATTCGGTTAGCATTCGTAAAGAGAAATACATTCAAAACAGAAAGCTAAAACTATAACATTAATCCAAAGCATTAGTTTTGCCTCGTACAACGACGAGATGCAGCGCTTATCATAGGTTACCGACACAATATTAAGCTTTGGATGTGAATAGTTCAGCGTCAAAATCGTCTCACTTTGATATATTCATGAGATTCGGCATAAAATTTTTGTGTGAATCAAGTTTCGAAATAAAAAATAATTTGTTTCCAGATGAATATTGTACTAAGATTTATTAGCTCGAACATCCTAAGCATGATTTTGCTCATATTTTTTGCTATGAATCCTGAATTTAATTCATTCTTGATGTATTTCATCTAAATGGGTTTCTGTAGCGCTCAAATCAATAAGTTCCTGTCCAAGCGATATTTCGATATTTTTCCAGAAGTATATAGCAGAAAATCTATTCATTTCACTTTGCCCTACTCTGGCAGTTTTCTGAAACCTTGTACAACGTATAAACATCCTATTCATGAAATATTTTCGGATGATTGTTTGCACGTTTTTCTGGTAAATCATTTCACTATTGGTTGCTTTTTCAGGTATGGGTATTTTATCCCTGCCTGAATTTGGTCCTCTCTGGTTTACGAGTACAATTGTGCGCAGTGTGCATCAGCGTATATCAAAATAGTACCCCCTACTTCAGACTAAACACAGTGTCAAGAGTTTCCTTTCTGGAGTTCTTGGCTCACTCGCCCATTCAGCAGGGCACCCCTATGCCCAACAGTGAGATTTGCCTGTTTCTGGGAGCGATTATAAACATTTATGTTCCACCTCTGTCGCCTCAGTTGAAACATTGCCTTAACACCGCTTACAGTTCTTATGCTTGTGACATTATTAATCGATTGGGTTTTCGTTCCTTTCACTGTTCATTCAGGATTTAGGTTTTGTGCCTTCAGTTTAAAATGTGGTCTTTTATATATCTATATATATATATATAGGTTTCGTTGAAGACCAGAGAGTATTTCTTATTGACAATTTTCTTATTATTTTTCTCGATTCGGCGAATTAGGCTCTTGATAGGAAGTGAAAATCCAAATATCAGGTTTCCAAGGGACATTTTATTATAATTTTACGACGTTTCGAATATATATATATATATAATATATATATATATGCAAGTTTGATTGAAGACCAGAGCATGCTTTTTACTTACAATCTTCTTGTTCGTCTTTTCAATGAGTCGAACTAAATTTCTAGCTGGAGCCGGGAGATCGAAAAGCAGGTTTCCGAATGACATTTTAATAGATTGCAACGTTTCGAAAATACAATTTTCATTATCAAGCTGGAGATGGTTTTACAACATTTGAAATTGAATTTGAAATGACTCAAGTACATATGAATGGTATAGTGGATACAATAAAATAAATAATGTGGATACAACAAAATAATTTTCATTCATTCAAAATTCATTCGGAAACCTGCTTTTCGATCTCCCGGCTCCAGCTAGAAATTTAGTTCGACTCATTGAAAAGACGAACAAGAAGATTGTAAGTAAAAAGCATGCTCTGGTCTTCAATCAAACTTGCATAAGAGAAAAGCTTCTGCCTAAATACACCAATATATCTATATATATATACTTTTGTACTTTGTGTTTTTTATCTGATGATCGAGCGCATCTCTAAAACGCGCATTATTAGATAATTTTTCCAAGAGATGGAACATTAGTTGACTGCAGCGTTTTTTAATTTCTCCTCGCATACTCAATTTTGCAAGCTGAAAAGCTCAAACTCTTGAGGCATACTTCAATAAGTTATCGTGTAAGAGGCAATTCAGACAATTCAAATTTTTGCAGAGACTCAATTTGAGAACTTGTTATCAGATAATATTTTTTCAGCATTCGCACTGCTGCGTTCAAAACATTCAACGCAATAGCTTGTAAAAAAAGTCGCACAGCGCTTCATTTCGTCCGTTATAAATTCCAGGCACACTTGACCCAATACAATGAAAACTGTGCGGCGCATAAATGCACTGAAAAAATAACACCTGCACAGATGGCTGCATCTCGCGGCTCTACTAATTGTGATCGTGGCCGAAACACAGGCGGCCGACCATCGAATAAACATTGGCCGTCGATGATCTGATGGCTATTTTCCATAGAAGTTTTTCCGGACAGCAATCATTCCCCGTTAATTGCTATGCAAATGCTCTTAAATATGAAAGCCCTAGAGTACACTTGCTGACAGACCGTTTCAGGATATTTGTTTATTCATCAGGAACAGAAGTAATTCACAGTGGCTAGAATAAATGCGTCAACATCGATTCTACAATGTCATCAATTCAAACGAAATGTTAAGTTTTCGAAGAGTCAATAACACCGACTGATTCAATTTACCTCGAAGCAGTTGAGTACAACGGAACATTAAGTAACTCTTTCCGCATGATGTAAATTACCATTTGTCGAGGCTACTTCCATCGTGTCCTGCCTGTATCTATTCTTCTTGTTGTTATTATTTGCATAAATTTTTCAAATGACAAGCCTCTTGCTATTTCAATAGCATCAGCACTAAGTTGACGAGCCAGCTCCCTAATACAGTGTTACATTCCCTACTTTACTCACGTTTGTCAAATTCTACGATAATTACAACCCGCTCCATATCTCTAATTATTGTTTCGCATTCACAGATCAACTAGACAATTATGGACATTTCTGAACATAAATCATTTTTTTCGACTTGAATTAGTTTAATTAGACGAGAGAAAATATCGAGACCGTCGTGCGTATAACGACTCGCATGGCAGCCGAAACTGTCCGCTCGACAGTTGGCTCCGCCATTAATGTCAATGCATATCTTCCTCGTCCTAAATTTTCCTATTCTATTGGAAAAGATTAAATGCTTGTCGCATCACAAAGACTGCTCCAGAAGAGGTGGAAGTTTGCTGCAGCTTTGGAAGTCAACGAGATGTAATTAATAAATTTTCGCAAACTTTTATCTGAATGAAATCGCTTTCAATCTAAACAATTCTGACAAATTCACTTAGATGTCGTACAGGAATTAACGTGCGCGCTCGGACGTAAAACATTGTGTAAATTTCTAAGAGCAGCAAATCATGACTGATTAATTCATGTCTTTTTGTAAATATCTTTTAAATAATGAATCATCACGGACTGATGAAGAAACATATTAATTAATAAAAAATGTCGTGAGTCGAATTTGAGAAAAATATTAGCTCTACATGAAAGAATAGGCGTTTCGGAGCATTCTTTCAAGTTAATTTATCGTGTTACACTGGACCAAGTTAGGAAAAGTTTTGTAAATTTTATAGTGATCATGGGACGAGTTATCGACCTAGTTCATTCATCACTAGATAGGTAGCACCACTGGCTTGATTTTTGATGATGTTTGGGTTTAGTTCCATATTTCTTGACCACTCCGGACCTGTTCCATCTTTACAATGAGAACGGAGAATGAAATTTATGAACACCAAATTTCTACTTGAAAAGACAAATTATAAAAGAGTTACGAAATGAAAGTGTGAAAAAATATTATGTATTCAGTTGTTTTAAATATTTCACTACAGTTGTTATATTTGATCTTTAAAAATAATGATATTGACAATTTCATGACTACTTTCGCTTTGCAGAATTGGGGTAACTTTTACCCAAACATTTAAACACATCTTGATTATTTTGTAGTCATTTAGGGGTCTCAATACGATTTTAATTTATTGAAATAGAGGTTGTTTATCCATTTTTATAGATTAAAAATTATTTTAATATAGTAGTATCTATGGCGTTGAATAATAGGCCTGGATAGGCCTGTCGCCGATTCTTGTACTTTTCTTTCATGTCAATTATAGTCAATTACAGTCAATTTGTCAAGAGATGGAGATATTAAAGCTATGAAATACGCTAATTTCGGGTTAATCTAACAGCACTTATTTATCGCTTTGTCTTAGTTAGAATCTTCTACTTACTCCAGTCACTCAAATAATAAAGCTTTATCACGAATGGCGGCACAATTCTTGTTGTCACCGCCATTTCCTCAATCAAAGTATTCGGAAATACACCAAAAAACATAGGTTTGGTTTCATTCAACAGAGCTTCACATCAACTATGCACCCCGTGTACTCATTACATTCAAGGCAAACATGGGGGGGGACTGTCTTTAGTAAAGGTCTCTGGGCCAAACGCCCAGAGACCTTGTAGCCAAAGAACAAAACTCTTGTCTATTTCTCGTAGCCAAATAACGAAACTCTTGTCTATTTCTCGTAGCCAAAGAACGAAACTCTTGTCTATTTCAATTAATTGTTGATCGAAATATGCCAAATATTGAGCGATCAGAGGTAAAATATTCATCGATAAAAAATTACGTTAATTATAAATTTCCTGAATTAAACCCCGCTGATGAATTAAGTTGATATTTCTATAATAATGGGGAAAAATTTATGGAGGTCAAACCATTGAAATTTGGTTTGAAGAAAGACAGGGTTTCTTGCTCATCAATTAGAGGAGTTGAAGGAAACTTCGAACAGAGTTCTTTTGAGAACTTTTCGCTCAGCCTTGCATGATATGAGAACTAAGACCAGCACTCAAAGTTTGTTCTTGGCCAGCGCAAACTCTGGCAAATCCTTAAAAAGCTGCCTGCTTAGTATATCAGATGAAGTTCTTTGCTGAGAAGCAGCTTCAAATCAGCTGGGCTCTTCCTGTTAATTCGCTGCAAGTTACGTTATGCCATTGACTGCTTGATTTTCTGTTGGCTGTGAAAAATTATGAATGATCTGCTGACATGGCTATGCTCGTTTGTGGGAAGGTTAAGAAGGTGTGACTCTGCATTCATAATAAAATCAGAAGACTTTAATCAAAACTTTTTTAATAGAATCCACCGAAACTACCGATCGACAGAATTTTAATTGTTATCCGTTTTCAAATCAGCTTCTGAACTTTAATATACCATTTATAGCTGGGTGTCAGCTTGGACTTCAGCAACATGATTTTTTCGTGGTCAATAAAAGACTTCACCATCGTTGAGCATCCGTCAGAGGAGATCTTTTAAAATTACCAAGTTGCTTCATAAAATATTTAATTCGCTCTCCCGATAGATTCCAATTTACCGAGAAAGAAGGTCCGGAAACAGCGAAGCGGTTAACCCGAAATCGGATCGAGCCCGATACAAGGGACCGCTTGGCGGCACGTCCAGCCAAAAGAATGGCCTCACTTATGGATATTACGAGCATGGATACGATATCACTTATGGATATTACGAGCATGGATACGATATCACTTATGGATATTACGAGCATGGATACGATATCACTTATGGATATTACGAGCATGGATACGATATCACTTATGGATATTACGAGCATGGATACGATATCACTTATGGATATTACGAGCATGGATACGATATCACTTATGGATATTACGAGCATGGATACGATATCACTTATGGATATTACGAGCATGGATACGATATCACTTATGGATATTACGAGCATGGATACGATATCACTTATGGATATTACGAGCATGGATACGATATCACTTATGGATATTACGAGCATGGATACGATATCACTTATGGATATTACGAGCATGGATACGATATCACTTATGGATATTACGAGCATGGATACGATATCACTTATGGATATTACGAGCATGGATACGATATCACTTATGGATATTACGAGCATGGATACGATATCACTTATGGATATTACGAGCATGGATACGATATCACTTATGGATATTACGAGCATGGATACGATATCACTTATGGATATTACGAGCATGGATACGATATCACTTATGGATATTANGTGAACTTGAATTTCTCAATTTAATATGAAATGTATCAGTGTTTCATTACAACCCTCTCTTTGTATTTTCTTTGCCGTAACCTGTCCAAAAAGAGAACCTTATTCACGTGCCAAATCAAATGCCACTCGGCAGACCACCTGACAAAACGATAAGTAACGAATACCGGTATCTTGAACCTGAACCTGATCGTAACGTAAAACTGGTGGAGTAATTCACTCCGATTCACCCAACTTTAAAAGATATGAGACGATAGGAAACGTCTCTCTCTCTATATATAATATTCTTTAAAAATCCCTATTTAATCAATCGGTATTTATTCATCTATTGCAATATTGGTTGAGAGTTATGTATACACCGGGTATTAACGAAAAACTTATGGCGGGACATGAAAATTCGAGACAAAGAAAATCAGTTTATTGAAGGATGTTCGGCCATGTTTCGCTGCTGTTCGTTCGAGTCTTGAGATGAAAGAATAAACGCGCCAATCCCGCCAAATTCGTTCAACGAAGTGCCTGATGACGGATGACGTCAGAGTCACGTGATCACGTCGCTGGTGTATGGAATAGCAATTGGGAAAAATTAATCAATTACAGTCAAATAACATAGGAAAGAGTTTCTAGCGCCAGTATGACTAGAACCCCTTTTTTCAATCCATTTATCAATTCAATCAATTAAAATTGTTGCTATCAGTTAATTCAATCATTAGTACGCTATCAATTATCATTTGCTTTAATTTTAACTAAATAACGCACATCGTCTTTATTATAAGAACAGGCCGTGAAGCGGCTTAGGATCCTCACAAAACACCTTCCGACACAGAAATGCACGTACTTTCCTCCGGACTTACGGTGTATGGATTGAGGATCGGCCTGGCTTAGGATGGGTCACACCGTCACATGGAGCGGGTGGAAGTCGACGGTCCACAGGGCGGCTGGCGTATAGTGAGCTTAAGTCTCCATCAGTGCTCCACAAATGAGGCTACAGCAAATCGGTAGGGTGGGATCCATGAAGTTTGGTTCTGTCAAAGGTCCGAATGAATCCTGCGGGAGCACTGTGGTATCCAGAGAAGCTCACGAGGTGTGTCTTGCAAGTTTTGTCTTCAATTCCCCCGTAGGCGATCCTTTTTCTTAATAGATTTATTAGAAGCTCGGAAAGAGAACACGTACATGGCTATGTCAGGAAGGTGTTTTGTTTAACGAATGCAAATTAAATTTTACTAACGCTATGTTAGATTATTAAGTGAAAATTATTTACGGTAAGTTTTCTTTATGATCAAAAGTTTCCCTCAAATATAAAGATATTTGATATGTATATTGCTTTATCGGTTGTAAATTGTCCGGGTTAAGAAATTGCCTTTTTCAACCCGAAAATTTACATAATCACGTAGATTTTAAGCGAAATTTTCAAAGCATAATTTGGTACTCTTCAATTGACCAGCTGCTTGACTGATCCAGCAGTGCTGGATTACACCGGCCAGCTGGATGTCGTGGTCGGCGCTCATACCTCGAAGAAACTGCCCGTTCCGACCGGTCTGGCCGTGACCACGCATTACGCTTAATTTCCTGAATAATTCCAAGCTAGATACTTGAGGCCCAAAAATCTATAATGATTCTGTATTTTTAGTAGGCCAAGAATGGGAATTTTTCCCTCAGATTTATGGCATGAAGGTAAGTGGTTTCGGCCAAGACGGACTTTGAATTTTCTTAAAAAAAGTTGATCGGTTTTAAAACCAGTGGCACAAGGTATTTCTAAAAAATATGTTTGTTTGAAAATATGCCCGTAGCTATTTTCTACTTCCGGTTTTTTAAGAAACTCCCATTTCCGGGCTGCGATGTACCACTTGATTTCTAAGTTATTTTGACTGAAAACATCAAACTGGTTACGCTGGTGCATAACGACTAATAATAACTTTGGTAAGATTTTTATTATACTTTTTATTTTAATTTTGATTATTATTATCATTATTTTTCTTAATTATTATTATTGTTATTATCACTATTATTATTATTATTAATATTATTATTATCATTATTTTTTTAATTATTATAGTTATCCATATTTATTGGTGCTCATTTGCAGAAGTGAAACTGATTGATTTAGATTCAGCCAGCTTTCGGGGGAAGGAATTTAAGGCATTTTTAACGCACTTTTCAGATTCGGCCGTGTCCGTACCGAAGCTATCAGGTGCCAAATACGCGCGCCCCACGATCGCCCCAAGCTCGCTCGGTCTATAACCGGATGCTAATCAGACGCTTATTTCGCTCGTACAACCAGCGCCTAAAGCGGACATATAGAGCCGCTAATTTGCACGCTGGGCGAGTTAAAGGTGTCTTTGATTTTTGCATAAGCTTAGCACCCCCAAAATTTCGATTGGGCATATAGGGTTGTTGACTCTAAGCTGCCATCCTCTTCAGACGTCTCCCTCTAATCTACATCTTAAGTGTACATACGGATTGTTGCAACTTTAATAAAGTTCTTTATGGCAGTGCTTAATATGTTACCTATATATTTGTTATACCTGACGTGGAGAACCAATGGAAAGCATTACAGTATTAATCCGAAAAGATTATGAAAATTCGGTCCAATCCGTTAGTTTGAACGTAGATAGCTGAAGTCCTATCCTTAATGATGTGGGCCTCAGTTGTCCTCAGTAGATTGGCATCAGATCATCGAATGACGATGCTGGTGCCTTTTTCCAGCACCTTTCTAGTGATGGTCTCGTTGTGAGCCTCCCTCAGGTGGTTGCTTGGTATGAAGATGGCTAATGAGACGACGGCTTAATGTCGTAGCCGTGAGCATTAATAACAAGAACATTTTCAGGTCGTCAATCAAAGACGTTTCAAAGAATCTATTCTCCCATCCTATACTATACCTATAATACAAGTTAGTTAGGCGAATGATTCACTGTGGAATATTTGGCGATTCTTTATTCGTGTTTTTACTTCTATTAGGTTAATGGCTTATTTAGGAACAAATTTATTTTAGTCCATGGTGTTTTCGCGTAGTAACTCCTGATTGCAATCATATGGAGTTTCTTAATAACTATTTTAAGGCAAGAGACTATTATCATGAATTCTACATGATAATGAGTGCAGAATCCTTAATGTGGTGACAACCAAAAGCTGCTATACCCCTTTAAAAACATAGAGTCAGAATCGTTCCAACACAAAACACATCCGCAGAGAAATATGCTACCATCATATATGGCATTGACAACGCTTCTATAAATACCTATAAGCAATAATCTATCATCAGTAATTTCACATATAATCTAAACACGATTTATAACGATCCAGGAGCCCTGTTTACAAGCGCGAGCTGCTCGCATCATAAAGGCCATTGAGGTCTCGAGTTCCCCCTTAACCCAGGTAACGACTTACTCTGATCAATGCGACGCCTTCGTAATGACATCGATGACTTGAGTCAAAGCATTCAGCGCTGATGTTAAGAGCGCCACCAACGCCTAATGTGGTTGCATGACTGATTTCCAAATCAGAGATTAAATATGAAAGCCTGTGAAGGCGCGTTAAGCCTTCGCTACCTAGACACATTTACAGGTCCATGCGATTGATAAACAAACCCACGAGGATTTTAATTTTTTATACATTTAATATTCGATAAAAATTCGAGCAATTCTATTTTAAACAGAATAAGTAAATGAAATTTGGTATTACAGTCAATGCACTAGGAATTATGCAATTCATTTAATTTCAATGACCCTTTCGCTGAACAGACTCTCTGACTCTTTCATTGAACAGTAATAAAGTTATGATTAATTACTGACAAACGTTTTGTTTAATTAGGGTTATTCCACTCGATATTGTTGTTCGACGACAAACAGAACACTTGCATGTTACACTCTCAGTGGGAAAAGTTTTCAAGAAATTTAAACTAAGGTGCTAATGACGATATGAAAACATATAAAACATTTTTCTTAAACTCAGGTTTACTTTTGTTCGTTTTTACGTACGTTTTTTTGTTCGTACTGGAACTATTCAAATACTCCAGGCCAAGATACGCGAATTACCTTCAAAGAAAAATTAATAATCAAATAATTTCTGTTTAAAAATTAGCTTCAATTCGTCGAGATGTGTCATGTGTTCATATTATTATTCGTACATTATGCGTAAATTTATGGTTTATGGATGCAAATCTGATTCATATTTAATGCAATAACGCTAATCCATGAAGACATGAATAATTCAACATTGCTTCATCTGAGAACTATGAAGGTAAAATTTTTGTCTTAACTGTTTAATCCGACCCAGCTCTGTACATACAAGTTCTTCTAATTCCTGGAAAGCACTACATATTCCTTCCTCTTTGGTTTTACGTAAGTTTAAATTATTCATTTCAACAAAATGAAAAGCGAAACTTTTTTAATTATTCAGACGTAAATATTGAAGGCTAATATTAAAGCTTCAACCCTATCGAAATTCGAAGACCTGTCAGCCGCTGGCACACGGACGCCCCAGGTTCTTATGGCCGGGTAAATTAGAAGCTCTATGTCCGCATTAGGTTCCGGTTGCCGTAGCGAAATAAGCGCCGAAATGGAATCTTGTGAAATTACTCGTCGAGCTTGGGGCGATCGTGGGG